>NC_048218.1:153259441-153303334 GCF_002007445.2 Ailuropoda melanoleuca
TAGTTAAAATGTCTATGCTACCCAGAGCAATCTACACTTTCAATGCCATCCTGATCAAAATACCAATGACATTTTTAAAAGAACTGGAACAAACAGCCCTTAAATTTGTGTGGAACCAGAAAAGGCCCCGAATCTCCAAGGAATTGTTGAACAGGAAAAACAAAGCTGGGGGCATCACGTTGCCAGACTTCAAGCTATATTACAAAGCTGTGATCACCAAGACAGCATGGTATTGGCACAAGAACTGACACACAGATCAGTGGAACAGCACAGAGACTCCAGAAATGGACCTTCAACTCTATGGTCAACTAATACTCGACAAATCAGGAAAAAATATCCAGTGTAAAAAAGACAGTCTCTTCAATAAATGGTGCTGGGAAAATTGGACAGCTACATGGAAAAGAATGAAACTTGACCACTCTCTCACACCATATACAAAGATAAATTCCAAGTTGTTGAAAGACCTCGATGTGAGACAGGAATCCATCAAAATCATAGAGGAGAACATAGGCAGCAACCTCTTTGACATCGGCCACAGCAACTTTTTTCATGACTCATCTCCAAAGGCAAATGAAACAAAAGAAAAAATGAACTTGTGGGACTTCATCAAGATAAAAATCTTCTGCACAGCCAAGGAAACAGTCAAAAAAACTAAGAGGCAGCCCACAGAATGGGAGAAGATATTTGCAAATGACACTACAGATTAAAGACTTGTATCCAAGATCTACAAAGAACTTCTCAAACTCAATACACATGAAACAAATAATCAAATCAATAAATGGGCAGAAGATATGAACAGATACTTTTCCAATGAAGACATACAAATGGCTAACAGACACATGAAAAATGTTCAAAATCATTAGCCATCAGGGAAATTCAAATCAAAACCACCTTGAGATATCACCTTACACCAGTTAAAATGGCAAAAATGGACAAGGCAGAAAACAACAAATGTTGGAGAGGGTGTGGTGAAAAGGGATCCTTCTTACACTGTTGGTGGGAATGCAAGTTGGTACAGCCACTCTGGAAAACAGTGTGGAGGTCTCTTAAAAAGTTAAAAATTGAGCTACCCAATGATCCAGCAATTGAACTACTGGGTATTTATCCCAAAGATACAGACATAGTGAAGAGAAGGGCCATATGCACCCCAGTGTTCATAGCAGCATTGTCCACAATAGCTAAATTGTGGAAGGAGACCTTCAACAGACGACTGGATTAAGAAAATGTGGTCCATATATACAATGGAATATTACTCAGCCATCAGAAAGAATGATTACATAGCATTTGCAGCAACATGGATGGGACTGGAGGAGATTATGCTAAGTGAAATAGGTCAGGCAGAGAAAGACAATTATCATATGGTTTCACTCATTTATGGAATATAAGAAATAGGAAGATCAGTAGGAGAAGGAAAGGAAGAATGAAGGGGGGGTAAACAGAAGGGGGAATGAACCATGAAAGACTGTGGACTCTGGGAAACAAACTGAGGGCTTCAGAGGGGCGGGGGGTGGGGAATTGGGATAGGCCAGTGATGGGTATTAAGGAGGGCACATATTTCATGTTGCACTGGGTGTTGTATGCAAGTAATGAATCATGGAACATTGCATCAAGAACTGGGGATGTACTGTATGGTGACTAATATAACAAAATAAATATTATTAAAATATATAATTTTCACACTGTATGCTTGAGTGGTCAGTCATTTAACACATTTTTATGGAGCAATTTTTTCCAGTTTTATTGAAAAATGACATATATCACTATGTAAGGGTAAGGTGTACAGTATGGTTTGATTTGCATATATTGTCAAACGATTACCACAACAGGTTCAGTTAATGTCCACCTTCTCATATAAATAGAAAAAGAAAAAATTACATTATATCCCTAGTACTCATTTACCTTATAAGTGGAAGCTTATACTTTTTCACCAGCTTTCTCCATTTCCTTCTTCCCACCCTCTACCTCTGGTAACTGCAAGTCTTCTCTCTTCTCCTGAGTTGCTTTCTTTTTTTAAGATTCTGCATGTGAGATTATATACTATTTGACTTTCTCTGTCTGATTTACTTTAGTTAGCATAATCCCTTCAAGGTCTACCCATGTTGTTGAAAATTGTAGTTCATTTTTTATGGCTGAATAATATTCTACTCTGTGTGTGTGTGTCCTGTAAATAATGCTGCTATCAACACGGAGCTGCAAATATCTCTTTCACATAGTATTTCATATCCTCTGGATATATTCTCAGAAGTGGAATTTGCTAGATCACACAGTATTTTTTTTTCTTTCTTTCTTCTTTTGTTTTTGATGATCCTCCATATTGCTTTCCATAGTCGTTGTACCAATTTACAATTCCATCAACTTTGCACAGGGTTCCCTTTTCTCCATATCCATACCAGCATTTGTTATCATGAATGAAGGCTGAATTTAGTCAAATGCTTTTCTTTCATCTACTGAGGTGATATGGTTCTTTTCTTTCATTCTGTTAAGGTCATGTATCACATTGATTGATTTGCATATGTTGAATCTTCCTTGTATCCCAGGGATAAATCCCATTTGATCATGGTGAATGATCCTTTCAGAGTGCTGAATTTGATTTGCTACTATATTATTGATAATTTTTACATTTTTATTCATCAGGATATTGACCTGTAGTTTTCTTTTCTAATATTTATTTTCTGGCTTTGATATCAGGATAATGCTTATCTTTTAAATGAGTTTCAGAGCATTGTCTCCTTTTTAATTTTTTGGAAGAGTGTGAGAAAGATTGGTGTTAATTTTTCTTTAAATGTTTGTTAAAATTTACCCGTGAAAGCATCTGGTGCTGGGCTTTCCTTCCTTGGGAGAATTTTGATTAGTTATTCAATTTTCTTACCAGTAATTGGTCTATTCAAATTTTCTATTTCTTCCTGATTCAGTTTTGGTAAGTTGTATATTTCTAAGAATTTTTCCATTTTTTCTAAGTTGTCTACTTTGTTGGTATATAGTTTTTCATAAAATCAAGTAATTTTTATTTTCACACATTGTTCTAGGCATTATTCCATGGTAGTGAGCAAAATAGACAAGATCCTTGCTTGTATGATACTTAATGCTGGAGGATGAGATGAACAATATACAATTAAAAGAAGACAAGCTTTAATTGCAGCAAATGCTATGTAGAGAAGCAAAATAAGGTTCCGACTGCTATTACAGATTGAGAAATAAAGTCTCTCTCAGATGAGTATTAAGCTGAGATATGAATGACAAAATGATATACCATATGAATATTGGGGGGATAACACTGCAGGTCAGGGTAATAAACTCAGTAAATTTGAGGAAAATTAATGATAGTGTGATTGGAGCATCATGATTGAGGCAAACATAATAACTGGAATATAAATGTTCCAGAGAGGAAGTTTCAGTCTAGGTGGGATAGGAAACCACAAAAAAGTTCTTAACGGCAGTAGCACACACAATCTCATTCACATTCTTAAAAGTCACTTTGGTTACATGTGTTGTAGGTAGACAAGAGTGGAAGATAGGCTACAATAGACTACTTCAATCAGCAACTATCCAGGTGAGAGCTGATGGAGGCCTAGCCAAGGAAGACGTCAGTGGAGATGGTAAAAAGAGGAGACACAGTATAATTTTAAAGACTGATTCACAGAACTTGCTTATTGGGTGAGAGTTATATAGCAAAGAAAGAAAATCAATGATAAACTCTAGAATTTGGCTTGAACAAGTAGATGCATTGTACTATTATTCACCAAATCAGCAAGACTGGTAGGTGAGAAGTTTGGTTTTATCTTAATATTGCTTATTTTCTCAAAACCATCTCACTCTTTTAAATTGTCCTGTGTACTGCAGTGACTGAAACATGGAATCTACATTTTTCCAACTCATTTGTCAACAGTTACTGGTTTTGGTTTTGCCAGTGAGGCACTCTTGTGGGAGATTTGGAAGATGAATAAGGAGAGGGCATTTTGTTCTGTGAGGACTGCAGGTAGCTGCATGGGCATTGGAGTTGACAGATAAAGGATTTCCCTCTGTGGCCTCCAGATGTCCTCCTGAGGGTCACCCATTTCAGTGCTGCAGGTAACTATGACTATTAACTGTAGTTTCTGAGTTTCCTGCCTATCCTGATTGGTCCCCAGTTGCAGTTTCTCCAGACTTGCTAACAGCTGTACAATTCTCTGGTTCCTCAAATTAAGTCATTTCCTGTACGAAATACTTAGAGTAGTTAATATTTTTTTTTAACAAACTCTGAATAATATAGGGAGAATAATTAATAGTTGTGCTTATGGCTTCAACAGAGAGAGGTCAGAGCTGGAAATATAGATTTTGGAATCATTAGTGTTTAGATAATAAACATGGGACAGGATGAAGTTTCTTTGTAGACAAAATAAATGGGGCAGGAGAGAATCCTGTGGGTTCAAAACTTTTGAAGTCAAATAAAAAAGAAGTCAGAACAAAAGAACGAAACTGGACCACTTCCTTATACCATACACAAAAATAAACTCAAAATGGATTAAGGACCTAAATGTGAGACCTGAAACCATAAAAATCCTAGAAGAGAGCACAGGCAGCAATTTCTCTGACATTAGTCATATCCTTCTAGATATGTCTCCTGAAGGCAAGAGAAACAAAAGCAAAATAAACTATTGGGATGATATAAAATAAAAAAAAAACTTCAGCAAAACGAAAGAAATAACCATTAAGACTAAAAGACAACCTACTGAATGGGAGAAGATATTAGCAAATGATATATCTGATAAAGGGTTAGTATCCAAAATATACAAAGAACTTATACAACTCAACACCCAAAAAACAAATAATCCAATTAAAAATGAGGAAAAGATATGAACAGACATTTCTCCAAAGACGACATCCAAATGGCCAACGGACATGAGAAGATGCTCATTATCATTCATCATCAGGGAAATGCAAATCAAATCCACAATGATATTATCACCTCACACCTGTCAGAATGCCTAAAACCAAAAACACAAGAAAGTGCTGGTGGGGATATGGAGAAAAAGGAACCCTTGTGCACTGTTGGTGGGAATGCAAACTGGTACAGCCACTGTGGAAGACAGTATCTAGGTACCCTCCAAAATTAAAAAATTGGAACTGTCCTTCAATGTAGTAATTGCATTACTATTTACCCAAAGAAGTGATATATGCATCCCTATGTTTATTGTAGCATTAATTATAAGAGCCAAACTATGGAAGCAGTCCAAGTGTCCATCAATAGATGCATGGATAAAGAAGATGTGGTATAATTTGCATCGACATGGATGGACTGGAGGGGATTATACTAAGTGAAATAAGTCAAGCAGAGAAAGACAAATATCATATGGTTTCACTTCTATGTGGAACATAAGGAATAGCACGGAGGACATTAAGAGAAGGAAGGGAAAATGAAGGGGGGGAATCAGAGGGGGAGACGAACCATGAGAGACTATGGACTACAGGAAACAAACTGAGGGTTTTAGAGGGGAGGAGAGTAGGGGGTTGGGTTAGCCTGCTGATGGGTATTAAGGAGGACACGTATTTCATGAAGCACTGGGTGTTATATGCAAACAGTGAATCATGGAACACTACATCAAAAACTAATGATATACTGTATGGTGACTAAGATAATAAAGTTAAATTAAAAAAAAGATGTGGGGTGTGTGTATGTTTATGTATGTATATATATACACATGTATATACATATGTGTATGTATATGTATACACACACACACACACATATATATATATATACCCATACCCAATGGAATATTATTCAGCCACAGAATGGAATTAAATCTTGCCATTTACAACAACATGGATGGATCTAGAAAGTAAGCAAAATAAGCCAGTCAGAGAATGACAAATACCATATGATTCACTCATATGTGGAATTTAAGAAACAAAACAAGTAAAAAAAAAAGGGGAAAAAAAGAGACAAACCAAAAAATAGGCTCTTAACTAGAGAGAACAGATGGTTAACAAAGGGAAGGTGGGTGGGGGAATGGATGAAATAGGTGAAGGGGATTAAGAGGACACTTATCTTGATGAGCACTGAGTCATGTATAGAATTGCTGAATAACTATACTGTACACCTGAATCTAATATAACACTGTATGTTATCTACACTGGAATTAAAAGAAAAAAATCTGAAAAAAAAAAGTCAGAAAAGGATACCAAGCACAAGAGGCTAATGAATTAGAAGTAAATTTATGTAGGTATGGCATTATTGATGACAAGGGAAGAAAGTGTTTCAACAAAGAAGGTGGTCATTGTAGTCTAGAATGGCCAGGGTAACTTTAATTGTTGATGAGAGGCCCTGAAAGTTGTCTTTATTTCAGATTAAGAAGGAACAACTTTTTTGCTAGTTACTGAAGACAGCAAGAAGAGTTTGAACATGGCAACAGAAGTGCTAACGCATGGTGGTGTTTGTAGATGGAGTATGGGGGAGGGTGGTGAAAGGGGCTATAAAAAAATGAGAGCCATTAGAGATTACTGAGTTTGTGAAAATTATAAAAACGACATGCCATTGAAAAAATTAGGTGAGATAACCAAAATGATTTTTTTTAAATAATCTCTACCCCTAGCAAAAAGACTTTTCAATGGAAGACATTTAGTAGACTATGATGACATTAAATATTGACATAAACTAGAATATTTTGGGCAGTTTTATGTTGAACCGAGTGCATTAACAAAAAGGGAGCTTAGGAAAGGAAACTGATTCTGTCGTGTCTGTAAAGGTAGCATTTTCTCTAAATTAATTAATTAATTAATTAATTAATTTATGAGCGAGCGAGCATGAGCCAGGGGGAGGAGCAGAGGGAGAGGTACAAGCAGGCTCCACGCTGAGTGGGGGCTCAATCCCATGACCCTGAAATTACGACCTGAGTGGAAACCAAGAGTCAAATGCTCAACAGACTGAGCCACTCAGGCACCCTAAGGTAGAATTTTTTTTTTTTTTCAAAAACAGAATAATGGTCACTTGAAGGACTCAAAGAGTTAAGAGTCATTTAATAAACATTTTATTTGGAAAGACGTCCCTTCTCTTTCTTGCTATTTTTCTACTATGAAAATTCCCAACATATTCCAAGTTAGAATAATATAATAAATCTTTGTATTTCTAATACCCACTTCAACAATGATTAACACATGTCTTGCTTCACCATAGTACCATCTAGGTTATGTTGGTACAAATCCCAGTCATTATATCAGTTAATCACTTATATCATTTAATATGTAAATATTTTAGTATATATCTCTAGAAGAGAACTCTAAAAAAATAACAGTAATACAATACACACCTAAAAAATTAACAAGCCCACTCATTGTTTAGTCAGGTTCAAATTTGCCTGATGTTCCCGTAACATTTTGTTGGTTATTTGAATTAATATCCATATTATGTGGGCAACTGTCTTTTGAAAGCCATTATGTAATATTAATACTCATAAAAGAGTATACATATGATGTATATGTAAAATATAAAGCAAATAATAAAATAAGCACTATGAATCCCAAATCCCAGCTCTAGATTTTGAATTTATCAATACTGATGAATCTACCTGTGTCCTCTCCACTCTTCAAACCTCGTGCCATTACAACTAAAGTTAGTGGTATTCTGGGTTTTCTATTTATTATTACCTTGCTTTCTTTCCTTTTTAAAATTTTTACCACATATGTATGTATATGTTCATGATATGTTTAGTTGTACTTGTTCTTAGTCTTTAGAAAAATATCATATACTGTAATTTGATTTTTTCTCCCACTGAACGTGTTTCTAAAGTTGGTTCATATTGTTTTGGGCAGCTGAAGTTCACTCTTTTTCTCTGCTGTATAATTTTTCACAGAGTGACTATCATTATTTATTTCCTCTTTTCCTGTCCATAGACATTTTTGTCTGTGCCTAGTTTTCTAGCATGAATAATTTCTATGAACAATGTAGCTCCTATTACACACGTACAAAAAATCTGCAATGTGAAACAATGGAATTGCTAGATTTTTGCAAAATAATGCCAAATTGTTTTCGAAAGTAATCATACTATAACAAACATTCCCACTAGCTGTTTATTAGAATTCTCACGGTTGCACATCTTAACCAAATTAACAATTTTCAGATATTTTAAATTTTACAAAACAGCTGGGAAAGCCAGTGTCAAGTCTTGGTTTTAATATGTGTTTTCCTAAGTACTAGGGAGGCTGAACACTTTTTTATATGATAATTTACCATTAAACTCAATGAAGAGGCTGATGTTCTATTTTTGTACTTCCTTATGTGTTGTTTGCCTTTTTAAAAGTATTAATTTAAAGGTGTTCATATTGTGGGTAGTAATCCTTTACTATTAACAGGATTTGAAATACTTCCAGGCTGTGGATTCTATTTTCACTTTCTTTATAGTATTTCTAGATGAACAGACAATTCTTACCTTAATGTAATCAAACAATCAATTATTTTAGTGTTAGTGATTTTGGAGTCTTAAGAAATCCTTCGTACCTCAAGTTTATAAGAATCATCTTATATTTCCTCATAGAAATTGTGCAAGTTATCTTTCACATTTACATTTTTATTTCATCCAAACTTCTCTGGATAATTCCAGAATAAATCAAATTTTTAAAATTTAAAGTATTTTATATAAAACAAAATGTCTAATAATTATAAACTGAGTGATTACTGTGGGTCAGACCCCCTGGGAAGCACTCTTGAGATTCTGAGATTTTTGACAAGAGTTTTTTTTTTTTTTTTTTTTTTTTTTTTGGCAAACAACCCCTGTGAGGGGTGAGACTAGCTAGACTGGGCCAAGAGCAAGTTGAGCTGTGATGAGATTACAACAGAGGACTCAGCGATTCCAAGAAGGAACTCGGGAAGCCAGGAGGCCATTCAGAATAGTCCTGGTTGAGGCGATGCCAAGGCCTTTGTCCTGCCCCATCAACCAGTCAATAGCACAGCTGCTAGAGGGGCTCTAACTTTAAAAAGGGGAGCCTCTTGAAACCCAAGGCAGGTTTCAGAGAGGGACTGAAGTCTGGGCCTGTAGTAACTAAAATTCCTGGAAGTTGAGGGCAGAGTGATCACCCTGAGTGTATCTGTGGCAGCATGCAAGACTACAAAAATTATTTGACTGTAATAGTTCACCAAGTAAGGAGAGAAAATTATGTTCAAAGCTGTATCTCCAGTACCAACTCTGGAGTGTTAGAGACATAGTAGGCAACCAATAAATATTCACTGAGAGAATAAATGTAAAATGAAGTAGACACAATGGGAAAAGGTTTTTACTTCCCTGAAGTTGCTTTTAGCCATGTTTTAAGTAACTGAATACATCACATTGAATAGATTTTTGTCGATGTCTAAGTTTTGAGCATCTTAAATGGTCATTGTTGTCTTCAGTAGGTTTTACACACGATGGAAGTTCAACTGGAAGTAGCTTAAGTAACAGAAAGGAATTTAATTCCAATTATAATAAAATAAAAGGCCAGCAGACATTTCAGGTATGGTTAGTTCTAATGGCTCGGATGAGGTCAGAATGACTCTCTTCCTTCATCTTTTGCTTCTTCTTTCCTTTGTATTGGCTTCTTTCTTATTTGGCCTCTCGCCATACAGAAAAAGCCATGGTCATCAGCAGCTCACACTCAGACCCTGCTATTGTGACAACTGCATAAGAACTGAACTCTCTCTGAAATAAAATTAAAGGAAGTCTAAGGAAGACTTGAACTGATATGGCTTGAGTCACATACACAGCTATTAATCACTCACTGTGAATGGCTGAACAGAATGCTCTGAATGACCAGGGCTAATTCATGTGTCTCTCCAGGGAGCCCAGAGAGCAGATATCCAGCTCATTACAATTATACAGACAGAACATCACTATTTCACCTCACAGTAACCATACAGACTAGACTGCATGGTGTCTATCTCCCCCCAGCCACATGGACTGAAATCACTGTGTCCACCTCACTTCACCCATATGGACTGAACAGGATTCTGGTATCACAAGAGAGGGATGGTTCCTTATACTGATGCTAGGAAGATATATATAAATATTTATGTACCTACATTAACTCAGTTGTAAAATATTAACTTATTTTGTATAATAAAGGAAATAAATCTTTCTTATAAAAATAAATGAAATGCTATTATTAGTCCTTTGAGGGGTTATGCATGTTCAAACTAATATATTGATTGTTATACCTTTTCCAAATGGGGCACTTATTTTACATACCTGTTCCAAAACAGTATATTAATTAGCTACATGATAGCTTATCATTTATTTCTTATCTTAAACTATGACTCAGTAACTACTTATTTGAACATATTCTAAAGCAAGTATAATAAACATGTCTTCAAATATAAATAAGGCCCTGTCTGGCAGCGTTATCATACCAAGAAATCTGGTTGGGGAAATCTTTACCAATGTGGAAGGATTGGAGCCTCTAGACTAGTCTAGAAATAAGGATCCATTATGCAATAAATGTCTCATTTCTAGTTTCTAAGTCAATTTTTGACAAATTGCCCAGAGCTTACATGGGTATTTGGCCACCTTCCCCCAGCCCCAACCTACTCAATCACTCAAGTCTACCCTTTACCAAGTGTCCTCCCCTGAACTGACTTGTTGCTTTATCACTAAACAATCATAAGATTTAGATTTAAGGCTTTTTCTCCCCTTCTAATAAAATTATATGATAATGATCAAGATAATGATTGAAATATTTTACCTTCAGTAGTTCCATCAGGCTTAGTAGATGCGTCTGTTAATTAATGTATATAGCACACAATACTTGTCTGAGATGTTTCTTCTTTATATGTGAAATTGATATAGCAAGGGGAATTTTTGCCATATCATTTTTCATTTTTTCATATATTGGCCAAGCTTTATCAACTTATAAAATTCTATATTGGGAAGAAAGTTCTTCTATAGTTGCTAATGAAGTTCTGTTTCAGAATTTGTGATAAGTTGGACAAATATAGCTAGATCGAACTTTATTTTTATTCTCCAAAGGAAAAAAAAGGGGACTTGTTAAACAAGTGAGCATTATGCATTATGTTACAGAGGAAAATACCTCCAAGAATTAGCTGCTATAAATTCCTGATAAATTTTCCAGTAATCTGAATTATATCTTCATTATAAACCATATAATTTTAGTCTTAGATGGGTACTGTTCAGTTCAGGTTGATATTTTTTGCCAAATACACTTCAAATTATTCTCTATCCACTAGAGCAAAATATTGAAGTTACTTGGTCAAGACTGTGTTGTGCTAAAAAATGATTAAATAGATCTTTTATTTTTTTTTAATTTTTTTTAAAGATTTTATTTATTTATTTGATAGAGATAGAGACAGCCAGCGAGAGAGGGAACACAAGCAGAGGGAGTGGGAGAGGAAGAAGCAGGCTCATAGCAGAGGAGCCTGATGTGGGGCTTGATCCCATAACGCCGGGATCACCCTGAGCCGAAGGCAGACGCCCAACCGCCCAACTGCTGTGCCACCCAGGCGCCCCTAAATAGATCTTTTAAAAACAGTCAACTATCCAGGTTTTATAGTAGTTCAAATAGGCCTTCTCCAATTAATTTGAATTCACAGAATATTTTCACACTTCTTAATTCTTTTGTATGTGGAAGGAATTAGTACAAAAGAGGTGATACACTCAGAAGAATAATTACCAAGGCCTTGTAAGGAGTATTTTTACCCAGGACAATCGGGTAGTTTTTTAGTCAAGTTCTAGCCTACGGGGATGAGAGGGCAGATGTGTAATTTATGCAGATGTTTGATTTCTTCCACTTGACTATAATGGACATCTAGGAGACTGATGTCCAATACTCCCTTCTTTTGAAAATTACCTTTTACCCTCATGCATACAGTTGTAGGGGAAGGATAGCATCTCTCCACTGCTTTTACAGACCATCAATCCAAAGGTGGGCATCTGACTTAAGTCTGGCTATTCAGAATCCTGGCACAGGATTTTTACGATTGGTACCCAGAATACAGAGTTTGTCTCTTTTTAATGACAACTATAAGATATAAACTGTGAGTTGTTTTCGGCTGATCTGACTTAAAGGCAAAAAATAAAGCAGACATGGGGAGAAGAGCAAAACTGAGAGATGAAGAGGACGTCCTTGGGCATTTGCATTCCTTTTCTTGTGGTTCCTCTGACCCAAGCACATTTCTTTTCTTGAGTTCCATGAGACACATTGTCTTGTATTAATAATCTTTGTTGTTGATTATAAGCAATGAAATTGGGTGTCACCTGCAGCGAACAAAGTGCAGCCTACTAAAATCATCTTTACCCCAACAAGTTCTAGACAGCCAAAAGGTTTCACTTAGAATGCTTACAGTAGTCCCTTCTGTTACTGGCTACCTGAGATACTGGGTTGACAGGGAGTCTCAGGTATATATTGTAGAAAAGGAGGCATAGGGGGAGAGAGAGTAGACAGCATAGTTACATAGAGCAAGGCTTCTCAACCTAAGCACAGCTGACATTTTGAGCCAGAGATCCTTTGTTGTAGACTGTTGTTTTCATTGTAGGATGTTTAATAGAATTTTAGTGTCTATTACTAGATGTCAGTAGTACTCCCCATCCAGGTGTGACACCTAAACTTTGTCTCCATACATTGCCAAATGCTCCTTGAGGGACAAAATTACCTTTGGTTGAAAGCCACTGGTACAAGATATTTGCAATAAATGGCAAAGTGGCAGTGAGTAAACCAGACAGTTTCCGACCCAATTTAGATTGTATAAAGTGTGCATCCAATTTATCGAAATGTTATACGCAATGAATATTTATTTGTAAATTAACTTCGCTTTCAGTTAAAAAGATGGTCACATATCCACATACAAACTAAAGAAATCCACAAAAAACCAAGTGAGCAAAAAATATTTTATACTTCTGCTTTTATATGGGTTACTTGAGATTTGTTCTCCTAGGCTTCTACTGCTGAACACTATGCCTGTGGGCAGAGACCATTGCCTGCAACTGCTCTGACACCTGTTAAAAGTGATGCAAGTTGGTAGTGAAGGCCATCACATTGAAAGAAACTCTAGAGAATGAAGCCATCACAGAGGAAGGAGGAGTTGAAAAAGATGGGTACCACTATGTGAGTGTGGGAATCCAGCAGTTTTCAGATACATGAGATAATGGATTTTCTTTTATTTAAACTGATTTGAGTTGGGCACTCTTCCGTAGTAAACTAAAATGATCTTGAGCAATGCAGAAGGGTCTAACAAAAAGAGAATAGAATTCTTCCATTATAAATTATGTTTTTAAGATCCATTTTGATTTCCATTTGTTTCTAAGTTCAAAAAAAAGAATCTATGAAAAAAATTGAAGGTGATCCAGTGAAAAGAGAAACTTTTCTGTTTAGATAAATGGAGCTTATAAATAAGTGTGTAAAATATCTAGAAAGTGTAAAATATAAAACTGCTTAGATATAACTGCTTCCTATGAAAAATTTTGTCATATATGTAAGTCTATCACCCAAATCTAATACGACATCATCAGTCAGAGTCCACAGTCCCCCCTCTTGCAGGGGTAACCATCTGTCTATAGCTCCTGCTGAAGAGTCTCCCTGGGAGCCATGTTTTATACCAGGTGACACTACCCCTAGGTACAAAACCAATTAGGCAAGGTGTGGCCTCAAGGACAGTTCATCTACACGTTTAATGAGGTCTGTGCACGACAATGAACTTTGCTATACAGATCCCCTCTTTCAAGGACTTAAGTCCTGAAAGAATGCATCTGTTAGAAGTGGAAGTTGAAGCTGAGATGTTTTACACAGAGAACAGTTACAGAGACTGGGATGGCCAGATACAAGCTAAAATGATAAGGAAGGAATCCAAGATGAGGAGAGAAGGGTAGATTTACTAAGAGATAACTTGAAAAAAGACACAGTCAGGAGAAAGAGAGAAAGAAGGAGGATGGGTCCCTAAATGTAGATTCAACTCCTTATGATTATCTAGTGTTAGTTACAAGTTCATCCCATTCTCATTTGTGCCAACTGTCACTTTCCTGCCACTCAGCTCCAGATTCACCCTTCAGTACCTGCCCTGCAATAATGGATTGGACTTCAAACATTTTTCTATTACAGCCAACACGTTAAGTTGTGTCAGTAGAAGGGTGCAGGAGAGGCAGTGAGGAAGGAAGAAGACTTCTGATTCTGGGGTGCTGCATTTTATTTTGTATTTTCTTTTTTTGCTTTTGCTACACATTCTGTCAATAGTGGGTATATAGGGACATCCACTGGCATCTTGTTCCACTTGTGCCCCAGAACACATAGTCCTTCAGCCACCTTGAAGCAATGGCCTGCTGGTGACCACTTTGCATGGACCTTCTTCATGGAACACCATGCCCCAGGCTCTGTGTACCTGCCCTAGGCTCAGCTCATCTATGCACATGGAAGGGCAGTATCTCAGCTCCATCTCTTAGTGCATACCACAGGTTCCATTTCTCCAGAGAAAGCTCCTCCCCACTTCCCCTGTACACACCTACTTACCAACCTTGGCCACCTATGGTACTAGATACTGCTTGCCCAGACACATAAACTAGCAAACTTTTCAGGGTTTTGCAACCACACCATCTCTAACAAAATCTAAGGCTCACCTAGAATCCTCTCTTCCAACCCTGTCTTACAATGCATACTTTCCCTCAGCCCTAGGGTCACCTGCAGAGTTCTCTTTCCATCCTTACAGTTACTCCCTGCTCATAACTTCATAATTCTTTACCCTAAAATTTTCCTGTTCAAGTTGCTGTGACTTCTTTCTCCTTATTGTACTCAGATGGATACACCCCTTTATAATAGGTTCCATTTTTCTTAGACTAACCTGAATGAATTTCTGTTTCTTGGGATCACAAGAGCTAGATTCAAATAGCCAGGACACACCAACTGATTTTTCTCTTTGAGATTCAGATGCTTTTGCCTTTGTCCTTTGACTCCCATGGAATTTCATGAAACTGACCTCAAGGCCTAGACCTGACTGTACATACCAAGGTGCAGAAGACTCAGATCAGTTTTGATGAATACAAGGTTTGACATTTTTGTCAATAGTACCAGGAATAGTTTTGCACACTACAGTATTTAATAGCCACTGGAGAAGGGCAAACCAATATAATTAAAGTTAAGGGTATATGGAATAACTGACTCAGAGAAGCTTAATGTGTCCCTATTTCTATTTTAAATCTGCTCAGGTTTATGAATCAATGAGCTAGAGCAAAGATATGTAAAAAGAATAAATATCTAAACAGGATTTGCTTGAGTTTCCCCAAATGGATTGTTAGTCATGCACGTTAATTTATCTTTTGAGAAAGCACATCATTTTTCTGATATACCCATTTGGTCTGGGGCTGCAAGTCAATTCTTTCAACTAAGGGAAAAAGTCACAAAATATCTTCAGTGGTTATTTAATGATTTATTTCATCAAGATGTGTGCCTAATAAATTTTTGCAAGATTATTTTCATAGCTGTTGGTCCACTTTGGCACACACACAAAAAAAACCTTAAAAAAATGGAGAGTAGGAATGAGGCTCCTCAAACATCTCTACCCATTCTACATTTAAATGTGCTTAGTCATCAGTTACACCACTGACAGCTACAATTTGCTACATAATTTGTTTTTTTTGATAAGCATTAATATAAAGATATCGAATGGAATTAAGAAAAAATAACGGATATAATGCAACCCTTTTTGGGATTTTTAATATAATAAGTATTTTTAAATGATGTAGTCTATACTAACAAGAGAGAATTAAAAGGAGTCTGACGATCAATAATTATGAAATACTGGAAAGAGCAAAGTACAATGATTTTCAGTATAGCTGACTCTTTAATTACAGATAAAACATCTTACAGAATATGAAAAGATAAAGAGCATTTGTGCTTAGAAAAGCTGATTAAACATTCTAGTGTGCAATCAATATGGTATTTGCAGAACGTCAAAAATTAGTGCCTAAATATTAACCTCCTCAAAGAAAATTATAGCTTGGTCATGCCACATTAGAGAGTGACATTGAAAGGTGACACTAAAAAAAAATCTTTCTGAATAATTTACTTTTTTACAGTTGAAAATTATGAGACTAGATTTTAAATAAAAATATAAAATGTATAAAAAAGCTTTTAAAATGCTTTAAGATATATTCTTGAAATACATTCAATGGAGATCAACACTTCTACTATTTCAAGGTGAAAAGAATAATGGTGTGAGAGTTTTTGTTGAGGAGAAGCAGAGAACCAATTTGGACTACCACAGAAATGAGTTCTCTTGAATTAAGTACCAAAATATTATTTGACTATATACTTTTTGAATATATGAAGTAAGGAATTACTAAAGTGAGTATTCCTACGTTAAAGAACATGTTTTTAAACAATTTTTTGTGGATTTTCCTAACCTAAATATATTATCTATAATTATGTATTTATAGTATAAATATGTTCAGAAATTTTAAGGGTTCAACAATATTGAAATAAACAAAAAATATTGTAAGAAAATTCCCCAAAGAGTAGGCATTACAAAGTGTTAGTGAAAAATATCTAAAAGCAAAAAGCAAAAAAAAAAAAAAAAAAAAAAAAAAANCAGCGTTGTGGGTTCGAGCCCCACATCAGGCTCCTCTGCTAGGAGCCTGCTTCTTCCTCTCCCACTCCCCCTGCTTGTGTTCCCTCTCTCGCTAGCTGTCTCTATCTCTGTCAAATAAATACATTAAAAAAATCTTTAAAAAAAAAAAAAGAATACAATGAAAATATATACAGAAAAGTGAAGTTCTTATGCCTTGGTTTTTTATAATTGAATTCCTGGAGAATATGGTTCAAGAGCTAATAGATGACATTTGGGGAAAAGAGCTCAATTATTCCCTAAAGATACTGAATTGGAATTCTGTGTATGAGTCCAAATATTATCCATTCCTGCTCTTTTGAAAACTCTAAACCCTTTTATTTCCACAGTACCGTGGAAGGGTAGCAAAGAGTATTGGCTAAGAGTAAAGTCCTACTCAGCATCACATCCTATTACTTAAATGGACCTGGATAATTTCTTAGCTCTCTGTACCTCAGTTACTGCCTATAAAATGGTAGTAACACCTATCTCAAAAGGTTATGCAAGCATTACATAAGTACATATAAAGTACATAGGATAGTGTTAACTTGTAATAACCATTCAAATATTATTATTAGAATACAGTCTGGTTTATTTGGTATCCTTTCAGCAGCATTAGTTTTTATGCACGCACAACACAGTGATGATAAAAGATGGAACTATCAATTTAATCAGTCTACTCACTCCCTCCGGAATAGTCTTATTTAATATTTTTTTCATCATTTTCTTTATTGTTCAAAACTAATGTTTCTCTATTGCCTAGGCCATGAGACGTTAAATTCTACCTGGACTCTAGAACTCTCTGTAAACTCCCTTCCTTTTACCCTTTCCTTTACGTTACTTCCCATCTGTCGCACGTGAGACTGCTCATACTTTCCTACATATGTCATACCTTTGTTCATCTGTCCTGGTGGCCTACGCAACTTTTCTCTTGTCCATCCCTTCAAAGACAGTTTGAAAGCATTTCATGGAGGAGGCTTTGTGCTTGGGACTTCCATCCCCTTCATTTGTCAGTCAGAAACATATTTGAGTATCTCATCTTTACTAGGCTCTACCACGTTTACAGCAGGGAGTTAGCCAGAAAATTTGCTGACCTCATTGATTTCACAGATTTGTATAGGAGATGGAGAATGAAATAAGCAACCAAACCATAACTGGTCTGCCTAGATTGGTCCTTCCCAAGCTCTTCACAAGACCCACTTCTCATTACGCAGGCAAGCCTCAGTTCCCACATTACCTTCACTTTTTTATCTAAAACAGCATCTGTTCCACCCACAGTCGGTGTCACATTACCTTTGAAGCATTTACCATTACCTGAAAGTACTGTTTTCACAGGTGGATTTACTTCTGACTAGGAGTGTTGCCTAGTCCCCTCTTGTCCCCGATTATCCATCGACATTAGTGATGTAGTTGTCTGGCACCGATAACTCCTTAGCTCCAGTGTGGGTCCTGACTGGCACAAATATATCCGAATCATTTCCCCATCCTTGCCAAAGTAAGTTGTCCAGGAAAGGACAGCAACCTAGGCCTAAGCCATCAGTGCAAGACATGCTCCTGACCACGACTATACAGCTCAGAGTCAAATATTTGAAAGGCGAAGAAAGGTCCCTTGCGCTCTGGACAGCGAGTGCCATGTACACGTATGAAGTCTGGAGTTGCAGTCAGTTGGCAGCGAATAGGCCAGTTTTTTTTTTTTTCCCCAACTGTATTCCTTCCATTTCCTTTTAGACCCTATTGTTAGTAACTAAAACTTCCAGTAATTTTGAATCTGGGTGTTGAGAGTAGATATTCTTGTATTCTTCCTGATTTTAGGAAGGAAGGACCTAGTCTTTCACCATTGTGATGTTGGCTGTAGACTGCTTTAAGGATGCTCTTTATTAAACTGAGGTGATTATCCTCTATCCCTAATTTCCTGAAAATTTTTATCCTGAAATTGTGTTGGATTTTGTAAATTCTTCTTCTGGGCCAATTGATACGATCATATGATTTCTTTTTTAACCTACTGATATGATGGATTACATTGATATATTAAATATTTAACCAGTCTTGCATACCTGGAATAAATACCACTTGGTCATGGTAGAGAGTTCTTTTAATACATTGCTGGATTGGTCTAATACTTTTGTTCAGAATTTTTATGTGTAAATTCTTGAGAAACATTGGTCTGTAATTTTTTTGTGCTGACTTTAGTACCAGAGTAATCCTGGCATGATAAAAAAAGCTAGGAAGTGTCCCTTCCTCTTCTATTTCTGAAATAGATAGTGTAAAATTTGTAAAAATTGGCGTTAATTTTTCTTTAAATGTTTGGTACGATTCTCCAGTGAAACCAGCTGGAGCTGGAGATTTCCATTTGGGGAGCTTAAAAAATACGGATTTGATTTATTGAATAGTTATAGGACTTACTCAGAAGATCTATTTA
Organism: Ailuropoda melanoleuca; assembly: GCF_002007445.2. Lineage (NCBI taxonomy): Eukaryota > Metazoa > Chordata > Mammalia > Carnivora > Ursidae > Ailuropoda > Ailuropoda melanoleuca. Next base: position 153,278,407 of record NC_048218.1, read on the forward strand.
CCTTGGTTTGGTTTAGTTTTTGAGGAATTGGTCTATTTTTTCTAGGTTGCCAAATTTAGGACCGTAAAGTTTTTTGTCATATTCCCTTATTTTTTTAATGACTACAGGAAATGTGGTGATTTGCCCTATTTCATTCATGATACTGGTGATTGGTGTCTTTTTGTTTTTATTGTTGTCAATCTTGCTAGAGAGGTTTGTCAATTTTATTGATTTCTTTTGAAGAACCAACTTTTATTTAATTGATTTTTCTCTATTGTTATATTTTTTGTTTCATTGATCTCTGCTCTTTATTTTTTCTTCTTTATACTCTCTTTGGGGTTATTTTGTTCTTTTCTCCCCCCAGGTTCTTCGTGTGGGAACCTAAATGAGACTTTCCTCATTCCTATTGTAGGATTTTATCTATAGATGTTTTTCTTACACAGTTGTAGCTGCATCTCACATATTTTCCTATTTATATTTTTATTTTCATTCAATTATATATATTTTGTTTAAATTGCTCTTTCATTCATGGGTTTTTTAAAGTAGGAATTTGCGATTTATTTCAGAGAACACACTCTGTATGATTTCAGTTCTTTTAAATTTCTTAAGGTTTGTTTTATGGCCTAGGATATAGCCTATCTTGATGAATTTGTCATTGGTGCTTGAAAAAAAATGTGTATTAGGTTGTTGGGTGGGGTGTTAAACTATATATATATAAACTTGATTGATTGTGTTATTCCATTCTTCTCCATCCTTGCTGATTTTCTATCTAGTAGTTCTATAGCTGCTGGGAGGGGATGTTGAAGTCCTTACCTATGATCGTGGATTTGGCTACTTCTCTTTTCAGTTTTATTAGTTTTTGCTTCATGTATTTGAATACATGGTTCTTTGGTGCCTATACATTTAGGATCACTGGTCTTGCAATGATTTGATTTTTTAAATTAATATATCTTGTCCCTATTTGTCTTCAGTAATTTTCTTTGTTCTGACTGCTGTGTCACCACCTACTTATATATTCATTCCTCATTGTTTTGGAAATGTTTGCACAATATGTTTTCTTCCATGCTTTTACTTTTAACCTACCTGTGCCTTTAAATTTGAAATCTGTTTCTTGTAAACAACACATATTCAGGCCTTTTAAAAAATAATTCTCATCACACTCTGTGTTTTGGTTGACATTTCAGGTACTTATTCACATTTAACTTAATTATTCACATGTTAGGGCTCAAGTCTACCATTTTATTATTTGTTTTCTGGTTCTCATTCCTCTGTTTTTCTTTTCCTTACTTCCTGTGGGTTACTTGAACATTTTTTATGATTTCGTCATTTTTGCAGTTGCTTGTTTTTTAGTGTTTTTTTTGTATAACTTCATGGTGGTTATTCCAGGTATTACAATATACAAATGTTACTTAACACATCTACTAGGATAAACATTTACCACTTAGAGTGAAGAGCGGAATCTTCACTTCCTTATAGGTTCGTTTACTTTCCATACTTCAAATATCACTATCTAGAATATCAGATGGTTTTATAATTCTTGTTTCAATAATCCAATATAATTTACAGGATTCATAAGAAAAGGATAGTCTATTATATGCATTAGTGTTTTTGCTCTATTATGCTTTCTTCAGTCCCAATGCTTCAAGATTTTCTCTTTTATCATTTCATTTGTTTGAAGGACTTTCTTTAGACAATCTTCAAGGATAGGTCGGCTAGTGAAAAATTTCTTTAGTTCTCTTTCATCCTAGAATGTTTTTATTCACTTATAATTCCTGAAGGATCATTTTGCTGGATATAGAATTCACAGTTGACAGCCTTTTCTCTTAGCACTTGAAAAAATTTATGCCGCTTACTCCTGGCCTTCAGGATTACACATGAGATATCATCTGAAGTGATGTTTCCCTGTAGGCAATGTGTTGCTTCTCTCTGGTTGTTTTCAAAAATTAATTATGTTGTTCCTTGGTGTAGATTTGTTGTTGTTGTTGTTGTTGTTTTTCTGTTTGAGATTCACTTGACTTCTTAAATCTGTAGGTATGTGTCTTTTGCCAAGTTTGGAAAATTTTCAGCCCTTATTTCTTTGAATATTCTCTTTCAGTTTCACTGTCTCCTCTCCTTCTAGGATTCCAGTGATATTTATACATACAAACATATATGTGTGTGTATATGTTGAATATTATTATTGCACAGGTCAATGGGGTTCTATTATGTATATATGTATATGTATATCTAATATATGCATATTTTTAAATTTTATATAGTATTTATTTCCCTTTTTTTCTGTTACTCAGATTAGGTGTATTCTGTCCTTAAGTTCATTAATTCTATTTTCTATCATCTCCAGGCTAGTATTAAACAAATTCAGCAAGTATTTTTTAATTTCTGTTATTAAATTTTTCCATTCTATATTTTACATTTGCTTCCACTGGTTATCTTTTTTATAACTTTTATTTCATGAATTTTCTATTTTTATTTAAGAGAATTTATAATTGATGTTGAAGTTTTTATGAGAATTGCTTTAAAATAGGATCTTCAGTAATTCTATATCTGACTTATCTCCATACTACTTACCATCAGTTGATTATTTTTTTTATTCAAGTTTTGATTTTCTTAGTTTTTAGTATGATGGGAGATTTTTTACTGTATCTTGGAAGCTTAATATATTATGTTAAGAAATTCTGGTTCCAATTTAAATCTTCTATTTTATTCTTTATTTTTACTTTTATTCTTTTATTTTACTAGTCAGTGACTCTGTCTAGCTTTAGCTAAATAGCATGCAGATCCTAGCCACATTTTGGCCTAGTGTACTCTTCCAATGATAGCTTCATTTGGTGGTTTTTTGAGGCTTTGCGGTTTTATTTTGGTCTGCTTGGTTTGTTACAAGCTACTGGGACTCTCACTGCTCCTTGCTGGTGCTGCCTGAGGGAATGGAAGGAGTTGGGATTTAAGTAGGCCAGGCTGCCTAGTGTCACTCATTGGGGCAGGAGAGCCTCAGGCCCAAAGACCCCTGCTAGTGACTTTCCACTCCTATGGAAACAAACTCCCTAATGAGATGCCTGTCCTTCATCCAGCTTATGGTGATACTGTAATAAAAGAGTCCCACTAGTAAAGCACTGCAAATGACTTTGCTGTTGGGATCAAGGGGATGTAAAAGAAGCAGTCACAGATCTTTTATCCCAACTTTCTCATGTGGGACCTCAAGATAATAAAAGAGGGCAACTATTCAGGATCTAATCACATGGAAGTCTTAAGATGGTTAATTATAAATGCATGCAAAAGGAGAAAATTGATAGTATGCTTATCAAAAGCCTGGTGGAACTTTATAGGAAATTCAGAAACTTACAACTATCTCTCCTCAAACTTTCTAGGGTATCAAAAAACCTCAAGGCAGATATGTTCAGTTTATCTGAGCTTAGACCAATTACAAAGAAAAGTTCTGATGAGTATCTAGTAGTGGATGCCAAAATACTGTCTTTTAACATTACGTTTGTCATAGAATCAAACTGACATGAAATTCAGTGTCTCGTCTCTCAATCTCCAGTGAGGTACCCCAATATTGGATGAAATGGCTTGGGAGTTGAAAAAAACTCTTTTAGATCTATTGGATAAAGGACCACAGCATATAGTACTGTCTAGACCTGCTAATAAGCCTCTTGGAGGAGATAGAATTAATTGAAGAGATATGGAGATACTACTGCAGTAGGATAAAAACTAATGTCTAAATTTTGGAATGTGTGAAAAAAAAAAGTATGTCCTGGTGGCAACTACCATTACAACACATAATTAGTATGAATCTAATATTTTAAAGGAAATTGTTCTTCTCAACCAGGTAGAAATTTGTCAAATGCTAATTAGACCAGCAAATTTGAAGCCTTTAGAGTTATCTGAGACATCTTAAATGGTAAATATCAGATACGTGGAAGACAACAAGAAATTATACCTTAATTAAGGAAATGTTAGACTCAAATATATTAGTGCTCACAAACTCATTGTTCAATAGTCCAGTGTGGACAGGGAAGAAGGCTGATGGAATTTGGAGGCAGACAGAAAATTGAGACTCAGCACAACAGTATTCCTAATTGCCTCAGTTTGTGATATGATATATTATTCAACTGATACAACAAAATATAATGGTGACTGGTATTCTGTAATTGATCTGGTTAATGTGTTTTTCTCAATATCAGTTGCTATTAAGACTTAACAGTGATTTAAATTTACGTGAAACTGTCTCTAGTATATATTTACCTTATTATTATAAGGGTATTTGAACCCTCCCTTATATTATCACAATCTAATAAGGTGGGACTTAGATCTAATACAACTGGCAGTATTATAATACACTATACTGAAGACACAATTATTTCTGAAACTGAGGATTAAGCTTAAAGCAAATTTACAATGGTAATCAACACTATAAAAATGCAGAACTCCACATAGACTGTTAAGGTTTTGAGAATTACAAGGACTGAAGCAATCTGTGTCTTATCATAGACCACTAGAAGTAAATTATTTTCACTGTCTGTTTCTCTGTGTGAACAATACCTACTGAAATTTCTTGACTTTGGGAGAAATCCTATCCCTTACTTTGCGGTACTGTTGACTAGAATCCTTAAAATAATTGAGAAAAGGCCGTATATTTAATCAGGGGACTGAACAAAAGTAAGTCTTCTTAGAACTACAGAAGGCTGTAAACTCAAGCTATTTTCATACTACATGGTCCTAATGTTGACATGATATTAGAAATGTTGGCCACCTACACTCATGGCAAGTAGAGTCTCTTAAAAAAATCTCAAACCTACTACTACTTACTAGTGACTTCTAGTCTTTTGATTTAGAAAATTATCAGATGTGGTGCTCTGGTACACTGCTTTTGAAAGATAGTTACTGGCTTCTTATTGGGTACCTATGCAGACAGCCAAAGTAAGTAAAGGCTTGAAATGCTTATCACCATTGGTGGTTCCAGAAGAGCATTCCAAAAATGAGGGTGATGCCCAAGAGTTCCTTCATGAGAGTAAATAGAAATGATATAGTCAAGAAAATCCTACCAGAGATTTACAAGAAAGAGTCATTCCTAAGCAAATTGTATTCTGAAGCAAATAGTCTCTTTCCTCCTATGACTTAACTGTAGATCTGCCCAGGGGCTTGCCTGCTACTATTGCTGAATGGGCATGCTTTGGACCAAGTGCCTGAAGAGGTCAGGCATTTGGTTTGCTTTACAGAGAGCATTCCAGAAGCAAGGTCCAAGACTTGGTGTAAAAAAGAGCTACTCTTAATCTAGCAAGAAGTAAAACCCTCATGGAATAGCTAAATTACAGGCTGTTTCCTGCAATAATAGAAGAATGAAAAACAAAAGCCCTACTATTTGGGTATAGTGACTCTTGGGCTTACAATATGTTCTGTAATAAGGACCAAATGGATCATGAAAAGATCCTTATATAAGATACTGCTCTTAAAAAATCTCTATGGAAATTCTGAGATAAAATCAAAGTAAGGCATCCTGGATGCTTATCAAAACCCTATGCCAGGGAGCTGAAGGCGATTGGAATCAAGAAACTAATGCTCAAGCTGGATCTCTTGAAGTGGCAACTTGGGTCCCTGACATGAATGGACATAGGGGAATTGCAGCCATTCAGTGACAAATGGTGACAATATAGTTGTGGCCCCTACCACAGTCAAACTTTTAACAAAACAGAAAAAGCAAAATGTGCAGTTTACCCTTGCCAGCAAGTAGTTGGCAAGTACATTACTTTGGCTCTTTACCTATTGCTGGCAGGAGAGGGAGGTACTTAAATGGACACTGACAGGACTTGATTCACAGTCTGAGTTTGGATTGCCATACCCAGTAAATGAAACTGGTACTGCTAACACTACCAAAATACTGAGATAACAAGAACCAGGACGAACAAAAACTACTGTACCAGTTCAGTCCTCCTAGTTACAAGTCATCAGACCAAAGCCTTCACGTCTCCCCTCACCTAGTGCAACAACAGGTGCAGAAACAAGTACCAGACTCACAACTGACTTTCATATTCCTTATTGTCCTTAAAATAGTGGGTTAATAACTGACATGGTCAATTAAAATACCTGTTTAAAATGATAGAGGGTGACAAAGCATTAAAGGGTGAATCTACAAACTTCCAGCCTTATATTTTGCAATTGAATAGCAATAGAACTAATGATGTGTCTCTATTAAATTGTTACATCTTTGTGTTAAAATTGTGAAATACAGTATGAGGGATGATACAGAAGCTTACATACAAGTCTTCTCATGCATGTAACCACATTTTTTTCTTTTAATACCAGACCCAGTAGTCCCTAGACCACAGCTACTGTCCCAGACCCTGGTAATATTCTAAAATAAGAAAGTATGTCTATTTAAAAAAAAAAAGATTTTATTTATTTACTTGAAAGAGAGGAAGAGAGAGCATGTGCACAAGCACGAGCAGGGTGAGGGGCAGAGGGAGAATCAGACTTCCCACTAAGCAGGGAGTCCAACATAGGGCTCCAACCCAGGACTCCAGGACCATGATCTGAGCTGAAGGCAGATGCTTAACCAACTGAGCCACCTAGGTGCCCCAAGAAAGTATGTCTATTAATTGGAACCTAATTGAAAGAATTCCAAAGGAACTGATGGGATTATTTCTTCCCCATACCTTGCCAAGTTGGACTTGATGGTAGCAAATGTTTTGTTGCCTAGTAAATGTGATACTCCAATTTCTGTATATTTGTCCAATTTGATACCCTATAACTGGGAATGGAATAAAAGAGAAAGTCCTGGTACGTTTCATCATGCTACCAGCAATATGGACTTGATCAAAGCCTGACCGTATCTCAGCAGGGAAGTTTTAGGTAACAATTAATGATAAATGAAAGAAAGGTGAGATTGTTACTTAGGCAGAAGGGGTCAAGGAATGTTACATGTTACAACAGAAGGGAAAAACTAATATAATTTGAGTGCCTGAGAAAGGCTTGGAGAAGAAGAAGAATGACTCCCTTAGCTTTGACTCAGATTCACTTGGAGTGAAACATTCCGCTGAAACCTTCTTTTTACAAGAACCAAGAAGTGAGCTGGATGATAGCCATCCCAACAAACACACATTCAGGAGCTATGTTCTCAAAATGGATAATATGTTAGGAACTCTGACTGTGACCATATGAAACAATATTAATACAGTTATGTACTTGACTCTCATTTCTCAAGATGTGTCTGTTACCACAGACCCATGAAAGAAAGCAACTTATGGGGAATTTTTACTGAACGGAATCTGCAGGACACAAATTCATAATAATCTGAAGGAACATTAAGTGCCCATTAATTATGATGGTAAAATTTTTTAAAAAGGTGCTGGGATTTGATGATATAAGATTATCAGCTTCAGGTGTAACATATAAAACAGCTATTTGCCTTGTTTTGTGGGTAAAAATTAATATTGTAAAAGATAATAAAATTTATGATAAACTGATATTGACACAACTCAACAACAACAAAAAGTAATCTGATTATAAAATGGGCAACAGACCAGAATAGACACTTCTCCAAAACAGATATACAAGTGGACATCAACTGTATGAAAAGATGCTCAACACCTCTATTCATTACAGAAATGCAAATCAAAACCACAATGAGGTATCATTTCCACCAACTATGACCACTATAAAAAAAAAAGTGTTGATGAGCATGTGGAGAAATTGGAACTGCAGTGCACTGCTGGTGGGAATGCAAAATGGTACAGTAGCTATGGAAAACAGGATGGAGGGTCCTCAAAAAAACTAAAAAAAAAATCAAACTACAACATTATCCTGCAATCCCACCAGGTATATGTGTATATCCAAAATCAACAGCAGGATATCAAAGAGATATCTGTACACTCATCCTTACTGTGGCATTATTCATGATATCCAAGAAACAGAAGAAGCCCAAATATCCACCCACAGATGAAAACAGAAAATGTAGTACATACACACAATGGAATATTATTCAGCCTTAAAAAATAAGGAAATCCTGTCAATGCTATAATATTGATGAATCTTGTGGCCATTATGCTAAATTAAATGAACCAATCCCTACAAAAGGACAAATACTATGTGATTCCACTTATATCATATTTCTAGAGGAGTCAAAATCATGAAAATAGAAAGTAGAATGGTGGTTTCCAGGGACTGGGTGGGGATGGGAAATTGGGACTTGTTGCTCAATGGATACAGAGTTTTAGTTTTACAAGATTGAGGTCAGATGTATTGGTAAATTAAAACGCCCTCAGGTCATTTCACGTACGGAAGAGAACTGGCCTGAAGAAGATTCAGACTTGATTACTGATATATTTGTTAGAATTATTGTAGTTCTTAATCACTCAGTCTATGTATACCTTAAAATACAGAGAGCTGAAGATCAGAGATGTGAAAGAATTGTTAAGTTAGTACAAAAATACAAGAAAATCTGTGCAGATGTTATTGGATAATCTAGCTGTCTCTTTAAATCCATACCAACCTCAAGCTATTAGAAAAGTATAAAATGTAATCTATAGGGCATCTTGTCAATTTGATTATGTAATACTGTGAGACAGATAAATTGTTAATGACTAATGGAATCACTATCATTTCTAGATTATTTCACTACAATAAATGCATATTTGAAATCAAATTGCATAGTTTGTTTCCTAATACTAGTACGTTTTGTGAAATGAAAATATACACAAGAATAACTGTCATTTCTGGCCCATTTTGCTATACCAATTATATTTCTAATTTGTAGTTCTATTCTTCCTTTTAAGGATAGTGGATACCAACTGATTTGCTAAAAATTTGTCAGGTTTTAAGGAATATGGGGGAAAGGTCCATTGCTTTATTCATACTCTGATTAAAACTCACATAATAGTGATTTTAAAAATCTGATAATTCTTTCCATCTGTTATATAATTTTTACAACAACAAAGGTAGAATTCTAGTAATCAATTATTATTGAGCTTTTTTCTGTAGTTCCACTGATCAGTTGTCTTTACGGCTTTGAGATCTTTATTCCAAGTTAGAATAACTAGTACCATACTGGATAATTGATATTGACTATAACATATATATATATATATTTTTAATTGGCAAAATGCTTCTTGAACATGGTAGGGATTCTCAGAATGATTCTGAGAAAAAAAGAAGTACTGTACATATGTCTACCAGCTATCCTACCTATCCCACTACATATGTAATTATCTAGCCAGTTCTAAGGAACACACACACACACACACGCTTCTAAAACAGAAGCTTTGGTTGTCTATAGTCATCAACCAACCTTTTCTTCAAAAACAGCATATTTATGTCTCTGAAAATTCCTAGTTAATTTAAATGATGTTATAAATTAAGTGCTTTCCTGTATTTCTTTAGATATTTGTATGTTTTCTTCAGTTCTCTAGTTGGTCCACTTGAAGGACAGTAAAATTTAAAGTTAGGAGAAACTCTCCTAATTCTCTCATGTATTAGATGTGAATTAGCTTCCAAAAAAGACCCATCATCTCTAGATCTCTTTTCTTTAATCTCTAGAGTGAGTCATTGATAACGTCAATGACTTCAATTTTTTTTTAAGGTGCCAGTAAAGTTTATTCAAATCAAATCTTACAAAGAAGCTTAGCATGTAAAACAGATGAAAATCATGCTTCTCTGATCATGGTGGTAAGGCCAATAGGAGCCCTACTTACTTACATTTTCCAAATTCCCACACCCTGTTTCCATCAAAAACCCACCCAAAGGGACTCTGAAATTACCAGGAATCCACTTAGCTCAGTTTGAAAATGTATAGATTCAATTACAATCCAATTTCATTTACTGACCTAAAACTCCAAGTACAAAACACAGTTTACATTTAAATGATTCACCTAAAAATCAACCTAAAATGAGTAAATTTCTAATCATTTAAAGAAGTTAAATGTCATTTATATTTTGTCCCTGCAAGGTTTCAAAACAAAGTAACATAAAAATACAGAAATACGTTTTATATTTCTTTACAAAGAGAGTCGGAATTTGAGATAGCGCCTAAAGCCTCTTAAAGTTCAACCTTTTTCTGTATGACAGCCAAGAGAAAGTATGAGATTCCTTAATCACTGTATTTAACTCAAGTCAAAACAAGACTGGATACACAAAAGAAATGTGTTGTATTATTAAAATTCAGACTCATGTAAAGAACCCTAGCTCCATCAAAGCATTTAAATTTTAAAATATTCTTGAAAGGACATTGGTTCTCACTTCGTGTCAATGGCAATTCAGCAATATGGAGGAAAAATGCACTCAGCCCAAGAAAGGTAAAACAAACACGTAGGTGAAATAAGGTACAGGGATGCTTGGGGCGACCATGCCACGAGTATTCTGAAGCTCAGTTTTCATTTCTGTTTCATTAGACCCAGATGGTGCAGTTTCTCAACATACCCAGTAGAAAGGCAAGAAGATGTTCACAAACTAACAGACTTCCAGTGATGAAAATGTGACTGTTAATTGCAAAGTTTTATTTCCAGATGTTCAGATAGCTGAGTGCTTTTCAGACAGCACAAAAAGCTTGACAGAATAGCTCCAAGAAAGTAAAATAAAACAAGAGATCAAAAAACTACTGAAGTTTGAGAAATATGATGCCACCATAAAGGAGTGAATATTCAAAAAAATCTTGGTAATGGGAACATCTGGCAGATATGTAGAGGATGCACTGGAAAATACAACCACCAGTTTAGGTGCGTTTCATGGATGATAAAGCCCATGATAATTTATTTGACTTGAATAGTAAAATACAGTATCCTTCCCTTACTAGGCCATTAGTTGTGAACGTCAAGAATTCAACAAGAAGAAAACTAATTTAGTATGTTGGTACTTCTTTAAGTAAAATGATTCTCAGCAAAACACAGATGATCTTTTGTTTAAGTGCTCCTATAGTTCATCATTTTTTACAAAAATAACTCCAATGCAGATTATTGCTGTACCTTTAAGGACAGTTGCAAATTTATGTGGATATAAACATCCTATAAAAATTGGATTTTACCTATCTATAAATATGTCTCAGCAAGGACCAGTGAAAAGCTTGATTTCACCTGCAGCAGATTTGTGAACATGCTAAGAAATCAAACACGGGTGGCTTTTGGAGCAGTAAGATAATGTTCGTAAACTGTAATCTTCAAACACTGATGGTCATATACCAGTATCTGTGAAACATTCTCAGGTATCTACACTCAGTATATGTGTATTAACTGTGGTAATAAAGAAGAAATTTGTACTGCTATTCTCGTATTTAAACAACGTTGTAAAATATATTTTCAAAATATTTTAAAAGAATGCCTTCTGTGTTGGATGTAAAACGTTGTGATAGGCCAGCAGTCCTGCCATAACAACTAAAAATAAGAAAAGATAGTATGAATTAAATTGTCATTTTCAGAACACCAGAGTACTCTGGATTAGTAAAGAGTTGAAGCAAAATTTTGGAAATGAAAGGGCCCTTCAGGAGAGTTCCAGACCTCTAGCTGTTTTCTCCCTGGGAGCATTTGCCAATATGGATATGAGCTTAGTTTAGATAGAGGTTCACTGATGGGGGAAAGGGAAACCAGCAGAGCTTTTAACAATTGTGCAGTCTTAAATTATGAGTTGGTATTTGAGGAATCCCAAATGCATGGCCAACATTCACTCTAGGATATTTTCCGATGCCTGGGGTGATATTTGGGAAGCTGCAGACAGGGATGGAAACATTTTAAAAGTAGAACAAAATATTAGATAGTTTTGTGGTGCTTAAGAAACAAAGTTCTGCTAGAAGGATTGCTTTAAACTCACAGTAATCTCTGTTTCACGATGTATGCCATATTTTGAACCTCCAAGGAGTGGAATATTAAATAATTAAGCTTAAAACCTAAAAATGGTAGAAATTAATCCTCCAGTGTTTCAGGGCCAAGGAAGCAGAGATCTGCCAGGTTCTCGATCAAAATCCAGATGAAGGTCTGACTACAACTCAAACTTGATCAGACCTTTTTTTTTTCCTTTGAACACTTTTTTTAAAAATATTTTTTATTATATTATGTTAGTCACCATACAGTACATCCCTGGTTTTGATGTAAAGTTCGATGATTCATTACTTGCGTATAATACCCAGTGCAACATGCAATACATGCCCTCCTTACTACCCATCACCAGTCGGTATTCCATTCCCCCACCTCCCTCCCCTCTGAAGCCCCCAGTTTGTTTCTCAGAGTCCATAGTCTCTCATGCTTCATTCCCCCTTCTGATTACCCCCCCTTTCTTTATCCCTTTCTTCTCCTACCAATCATCCTAGTTCTTATGTTCCATAGATGAGAGAAAAAATATGATAATTGTCTTTCTCTGCTTGGCTTATTTCACTTAGCATTATGTCCTCCAGTGCCGTCCATGTTGCAGCAAATGTTGAGAACTCATTCTTTTTGATAGCTGAGTAATATTCCACTGTGTATATGGACCACAACTTCTTAATCCATTCATCTGTTGAAGGGCATCTCGGTTCCTTCCATGATTTAGCTATTGTGGACAATGCTGCTATGAACGTTGGGGTGCATATGGCCCTTCTCTTCAGTACGTCTGTATCTTTGGGGTAAATACCCAGTAGTGCAATGGCTGGGTCATAGGGTAGCTCAATTTTTAACATTTTAAGGGACGTCCACACTGTTTTCCAGAGTGGCTGTACCAACTTGCATTCCCACCAACAATGTAGGAGGGATCCCCTTTTCTCCACATTCTCTCCAACAATTATTGCTTCTTGCCTTGTCAATTTTTGCCACTCTAACTGGCGTAAGGTGAACACTTTTAAGAATTCACTCCATTCTATCCTTGCTTGCATTGTTTCTGAGGACTTTGATGTAATTCTTATCCTTTATCTGTGTAGGGAAAGTAGTATTTTTTCCCTCTGGGTTCTATCAAGATTTTCTGTTTGTCTTTGGTTTAAGTTGACTACGATATGCCTAGGTGTAAATCTTTTGGTTTTTATCTTGCCTGGTATTTTTTAGGCTTCCTGGATGCATGGTTTGTTGTCTGTGATTAAGTTTGGAAAACATTCGGCCATTATTGCTTCAAATATTTTTTTCTGCTTTTTTCTCCTTCTGGTATTTCCACTATGTCTACGTTACACCTTTTGTAATTGTCCCACAGTTTTTGCATCTTCTATTATTTTGTTCTTTTGTCCCTTGATTTTTCAGTTTGAAAACTTTCTATTGACATATCTTCAAGCTCACTGATTCATTCCTCTGCTGTGTTCATTCTACTAATCAGGCCATTGAAGACATTCTTCATTTCTCTTATAGTAATTTTGATTTCTACCATTCCATTTTGATTTTTTGCTAGGGTTTGTATCTCTCTGCTTTTATTACCCATCTGTTCCTGTATATTGCCCAATTTTTCTCCACTAGAGCCTTTAGCATATGAATCATAACCGTTTCAAATTCCGTGTCTGGTAATTCCATAACCTCTGCCATATCTGCATCTGGTTCTAATGCTTATCCTGTCTCTCCAGACTGTTTTCTCCAGATTATTAGCATGCCTTGTAACTTTTTGTTTAAAGCCAGTCAAGATGTATCAGGCAATAGAAACTGAGATACACAGGCATTTACTATGAGGCTTTTTATTTATTGGTCTAGGAGTTGGGCTGTGTTTAATGTTTGCTGTAGATGTCAAAAGTTTCTAGTGTTTTTGTTTTTAATCTTTAGGTTTTCATAGAAACTCCTTTTTAAATACAATCTGTGTCTTTTATCTCTCAGTTATTATATTGGGTTCTGTTGATGGTGTGGTTGCATTGGGAGGTAAAGTATTTTTTTTTTTTTTAAAGATTTTATTTATTTGACACACACAGAGAGATAGAAAGAGAGAGAGAGAGATCGATTACAAGTAGGCAGAGCAGCAGGCAGAGGGAGAGGGAGAAGCAAGCTTTCTGCTGAGCAAGGGGCACAATGCAGGGCTTGATCCCAGGACCCTGGAATCATGACCTGAGCCAAAGGCAGATTAACTGACTGAGCCACCCAGGCGTCCCCAAGGCAAAGCATTCTTATGATATTTTCTTAAAATCTTATTATGTTTTTAGGGCGCCTAATTCCTGTGGCTTTCAGAAGAGATTGTTAGCCTTTTATTTTGCTTTTCTCCCCTTATGTGAGACAGGAAGGCTACTATGGCCAGAGTTGTGGCTGGAGCTCTTTCCCCAACCTAGAACAGGTTCTGAGAAAGTAGTTTACTTTGAAGGTGGGCCATTGATATGGAAACTTGAAAGCTCTGGGCATATTTTGAAATGGTTACCTTTACATTGGTTGTATTTTAAAATGGTTACTTTCCTCCCTCCCTCTTTAAGGAACACAAGGGGACTTTTCTCCTGTGGGGCTTTTGGGGGTACAACTCAGGAAAATGTGGACAATGCCCCTAAGACTGTGCTCTTTTAAAAAGATATATTTTTTTCATAATCACTGATGATTATATAGTTAAATCATTCCCTGTAGAAAAAAAAAACCCATATATTTGGAATAAAATATAAAAATCCTCTTTTGGTCCCCACCAATTGCCATCTTCTTCTTAGAGTTAACCACATATAAGAGTCTGATGTGCTTTAGATTTCTAAGTAGGCAATCATACATTCTGCAAACAATGTTAATTTGATCTCTTCCTAATATACCACTTGCATTAGGCACATTGATATGGTACTTTACATCTGGTTTTGCTCACCCATCTCCAGTTTTATTTAAGCTCCCACCACTCCCTCCATAGTTCAGGCTCCAGTGTTTCCTTTTTAAAATATGGAACACTGTTGATTCCCAAGAATGTGAAAACAGAAAGGTTGGGTGTGTTAACTCCCTATGGGAGACCAATGGAACATAGGATAGGGATCATTGGTTAAATCCTTCCTCCATTTCCCTCCCAGATCAGACTTGTTGAAGATAACTCTAGGAGACTGAGCAACCAGTTATGCTTGGCACCAAGTGGTTGCCAGCTCAGTAATGCAACCTTGTATTGGTTATTTTTCTTCCCTGCCTCAGTCCTGTCTTCCTGAGGTTGTACTCCTAAACCATTAGTAGCACAAGGACTTTTGCCTCAAGGCAACTTTTGCCTAGGTTCTTAGGGAACACAGGCTGAGGCACCACTTTTTTCCTTTTCTTACTTCTTATTGACTAGGGTCTCCCCAAATATATAAAAAAAGATGGTGATGATATAGATTTCATGTCTGTCTGAAAAATCTTTATTTTGCCTATGCAACCCATTCAAATAATAATTTTCATGTATAGACTTATAAATTGACTTATATAGACTTAAACATTTCTACTCCAAAATGTGAAACTTTTTTTCGACTTCCATCTGACTTCCTGGCTGTGATGAAAAGTCAACCAATTTTACTTATTTTTTGAAGGGATCATATATTATTTGTTTTTAAGAAGATTTTAGAACTCCCTTTTTATCCTTGCTTTTTATTCTTTACCTCCGTAGTAAGGTATCTCTATATACGTTTTTTCTCTATTCCAATATTTCCTTTGGTATTTTCTTTCCATTTTAAGACTCAAGTCTTTTTTTGACCTGGGGAAATGATCTTCGGGCTTTCTCTTCCCCTCTCTGTTTTTCTCCCTTTGAATTTCTCCGTTTTCACTTTTTTTTCCTTCTCATTTTTTTGGGATGATATGCTTGAGTTTCTGAAAACATTCTTTTTGTCTTTTAAGTTGACACGTTTTTTCCTACTCCATATTCTAGAAATTTGATAAACCTTACATAGTGAGATTTATTTTTTGTCTATTTATAATTTCATTTTAGATTTTTGCCTTGGCAATGTTATTTTAACTGTTTCTTATTTGTACAGTGATTCCTATAATCCAATTTTTTTTATTCTTATAGTTGCAATAACTTCTTAAACCATTTTGAAAACACCGTAATTCTTAAATTCTCTCATTTCTTGTATGATATCCCTTTCTATGGGATTAACTGTATTTATTTGTTTTTTTCCTCTTTCCTGCTGTTGATTTTCCATGACAGATAAACCTTAATCTGTTTATTTTTGCTTAAGCAATAAATGGAATGTGTTGACTTTCGTAAAGGAAATGTCTAGGAGTGATCAGGCATGTTGAAACAAGATCTCTCCTTTCCATTTATAATCTGCATTTTCTTATAGGTTCTTCTTATTTACAGGCAACGATTTTCTAGTAGAGAGAGCCACAACAATTCTAGGGTAACATAATACCATCTGCAACCTCAAAACACCAGCTCTGCTTTTGAAAACTTCAGCAAATGCCCCAGAAAATAATCTCTTTAGCTTTATTTAGATCACATGCCATAAGTCCATTTTTGAAGAATTACCAAGGAAGTGTATGTTAATTATAACGGATTTCAATCTTAAATCAAAAATAATATTCTTTTTATAAAGAGACTTTACACTCTTATTTCAAACTATAAGATAGATTTTTTTTTCAAACTTTTGGGTTATACGAAGTTAATCTTTTCTTTTCCAATGAGATCTGAAAAGCAAATTCTTCTTTTTTTTCCTTCAAATTGCTGTCACTCTTTTGCATGTAACTAAAGGCTTTAAAATTCTGTCTTTTGATATATTATGAAATCATAAGGAGCTTTGTATTCTTTCAGAAGAAATATCAAGACATTGGACAGCTGTCTTAGTGGAACACAAATGAAAGGGTGAGATCCCATGACAATGCAAAATGTTAATGTTTATATCTTTTTTAAATTTGGGAGTTCAGTTCCAAACATATATGAAATATTAAAGCCAATATAGAATTTAAACTGCTGAAGCATTTATTTTTTACTACAATTTGTTCATAAGTTCATTTTTATTATGGGGTTTAGTTTGAGTCCTATAAATTTAAAAAGATTGCATGTAACTTATGAACTCAAAGAAATGCTATCTATACAATGTACTCCATGTACTACCAAATCTATAAATTCTCCCAAGTTCAAAAGACCAATATAATCATAGATTAAATTGTATTGATATAGGATAGGAGGACTGTCCTATTGGAAAGAGGAATATTTTCAGTACAAAGAGATCACTACCAACCAGTGAGAAGTAGAATAAAGAACCGTGAAGATCAGCATGAACCTGAGACAATTGCATTGAAGACTGGTAACCTAGAGATAAAAAAGCCTATTTCAGAAAAGGATCAAAGCCCCAACAACAGAGAGAATAACTGTAAAAGGAAAATTTTTGGAGGTGATCACAGAAATAAGCTCTCTCCTCTTGGAATGAACTTGCTGAAATTTTGTTGCATCATTCAAAAAAATACTTTGAATACATCATTAAAGGGCTTCTTCAGAGACTTAATCTAACAACTAAAAGTTCTTTAGCTGAAAAAGGGAGAAGAAAGAGTTTTGTTATGTAATGTGCTATGCTTGATTTGGAAACTTTTGCAGGTCCTAAAATGTCTATTGTGTATATATACATAGATTAAGAAAGGTATAGAGGGACACACTATATCATTGGACTTCATACTAACTTTGTTTTTACCTGTGAAATGGGGAAAACTGCACTTTCTGAGGTGCAGGCTACAAGATGACTATGATAAGGATACGGGATATTCTCAACATGAGAAATTTAACAGACTGATTTAGATTATTTTTGAGAGATACTGTGTGTCTTATTATATAGCAATAGGTAGTTTTGTTAACTGTGAACATGACTGACGTATAGCACAAACGTAGTGGGTAGGAATGAACTTTTGCTACTGAGTGACATGACTGCCACACACTCAGATTTCACTATGGCTTTTTATTCTCATTTCACATTTATAGTATATAAAATTCTACTTTAGTGTGACAAAACTGTGTTTCTTTATGAAAAAACGACTTTGGAAAGAAATCCAGTTGCTACTGGTTGAGATTCATTAAAAGTATTAGTGTTTTTATCCAGAAATTAACATTTTAGATAAATTATGAATTGTCAAATTATACAGCAGCTTGGAAATTTGAAGTTGTCAAGCCCACCATAAGTTCTATGTGAAGACAAGAAAAAGTGATTTGTGAATCTGATTCAGCAATGTTCTAAATAGTC
Organism: Ailuropoda melanoleuca; assembly: GCF_002007445.2. Taxonomy (NCBI): domain Eukaryota; kingdom Metazoa; phylum Chordata; class Mammalia; order Carnivora; family Ursidae; genus Ailuropoda; species Ailuropoda melanoleuca. The sequence goes on from NC_048218.1 coordinate 153,296,384, forward strand.
CAAAATTTGTTCTCACTGAAAGAAAAAAAACTTTAGTAAAATCTGAAAAAGCAATTAACTCATAGTATGAAATGTGTCATGTTGGAAGGAAATATGCTTTGGAGATGTTCATTTTCATAGCTGTATAAACAAACTATAGTCCCGTGTTATAGATGCTTAGTAACCTGAAGATATCATTAGTATTTCCCAATTATACCCTACTGTATTTGAAAGAACAAAATATATGTTTAGAGATGTAATCTTGAATTTTAGATGGTCTCAGAAAGTACTTTACCAGAATATGAAGGCTCTACTATATTTCACTTATAATTACCAAGAAGAATTCATGATGTAATGAATGAAAATAAAACTTGACTGAAATCCAAAAAATCTGGATTCTTGCCTTGATTTTCATACTAGACAGATGTATGATTTTGTTCAGGAATTTGATCTTTCCAGGGCTTGGATGTTTTCTAGTTGAGAAGTAGAGTAGTAAATCCAGGCGAGTCACTACTAACTCTGAGGTGCCATGCTTCCTCTCATGTTCTTTGTCCACAAAACAAAACAGTAACAAAGCAACATCCCCAAGTGTCTGCAGATGACTTTGTCACTTCACCTGCTTCTCACTTTCCATGCTGACAGCACTACAAGCATTTCTGCCATGAGATGAGTATGAGATTGGGATCCATGTACTCCATAAGCAGACGGCGTTCTCTCTTCTCTTCCACATGCCCTTAGAATGAGTGGAATGTGACTGCCAAGCCAAACATGACATAACTATGGATTTGAAAGTTAGCCTAAACTATAGAAAATGTTGTATGTGATTACAACTGTCTATGGCTCCACCTACCCTGAAGTATACATTGATGGGATTCTATCATTTAAATACATATTGGTATTCAAGTATTCCTGTAGCTTCCCCCACTCATTCTTTTATCCTTGAGAATGTGTTTGTGGTGTTTTATCTATGAATAAATGTAAGAAGGGGAGATAATAGGTTTCATGACACAAATCACTTATGTTCTATATTTCTCTGTGATTTTTGTTAAAGAGAATTAAAGAGGAGATAGGCGTCTAGAGCTGGTGTGAATGCCATGCCTCCACCTACAATTGCAAGAGAGAGATCTAGATCAAGATCCATTATAAGTTTAATTTTAAAAGGCAGATGTTTACAATGTTCTTTGATAGCTAAGATGTTTAATCACTGAAATAGGGTGGGGTTTTTGGTCAGGCTTCAGGGTCTATTCAGATCTGACCCTCTCTGTGAATCTGACCTGCCTTCACAGAGGAGATTCAGTGCTCTACTCTCTGCTTGGTAGCCCATGTAGCATACAGTCATCTTAGCACCAACTGCTTTCTAATGCTTCCTGTCAGTCTGTCTGTCATTTATCATCTGTTTGCAAATGTGATAGAGCAATCAATGAGAACAGATTTGCTCATTTTTTCTACCTGAGAAATCAGGAGCCGCTGGGCATATAGTAGGCTCCTAATAAATGCTTGTTGAATAGACCTACCAGTCATGTTCCCCAGACTCTAGTTATATACCCTGAAATTCATTTTCCAGAAGCTCTGCAACAGATGATAGTACAACTTTGCCCAACAAATTAACTGCTTAAATTCAAGAGGAAGTGAGATTTTCTTTCCAAAACAGAGAAAAATTTTATTTTAGCTAATATTTAGTGTATTTAATATTGAGATAAGAGTTGCATTCATGCCAGGCTCCATCCTAAATTATTTTAAGTTTTCACTTAAATTCCAGTTAGTTAACATACAGAGTAATATTAGTTTCAGATGTACAATATAGTGACTCAACAGTTCCATACAACACCCAGTGTTCATCATAGCAAGTGCACTCCCTAATCTCCATCACCTATTTAACTCATCCCCCAACCCACCTCCCCTCTGGTAACCATCAGGTTTTTTTCTCTATAATTAAGAATCTGTTTCTGGGTTTGCCTCTCTCTACCATTTCTTATTTGTTTCTTAGGTTCCACATGAGTGAAGTCATATGGTATTCATCTTTCTCTGACTGACTGATTTCACTTAGCCTAATACTCTCTACCTCCACCCATGTCATTGCAAATGGCAAGATTTCATTCTTTTTTATGGATGAGTAATATTCAATTGTGTGAGAGTGTGTGTGTGTGTGTGTGTGTACCACATCTTCTTATATATTCCACTGTGTATATTTATATAAAATGATATATAGTTAAATTATATGTACATCTTCTTTATCCATTCATATATATGAATATATATACACATTCATATATATATATAAATTATAAATACCACTTCTTTATCCATTCATGTATATGTGAATATATATAATATAATATTTTTATATATATATATATTTTCTACATCATCTTTATCCATTCATCTGCTGATGGAAACTTGGGTTGTTTCCTTAATTGGGCAATTGATAATTTGGATTTTGGAGAGAGGAGAGGAAGATGTTGGCAGAGTATGAGGACCCCATGCTTGTCTTGTCCTAGGAACACAACTAGATAACAATCAAATCATCCTAAATACCCCAGAAATCGAGCTGAAGACTGACGTAACAAACTCCACAACTAAAGGGAAAGAAAAGGCCACACTGAAGAAGGTAGAAAGTGTGGAGATGTAGTTTAGGGGAGAAACAGATCATGGGTGCTGCAGAAGTGGGGGTACTGCCGTGGTAGTGGAGAAAGGCGAGAGATAGAGGAGCACACAGGGAAATGCACAAAGAGAGTGTCCTAAATTCTTTACGTATTTTAACTAAGTCCTTACTCAACCATATGTGAAAGATGTCATTATTATTTCCATTTTACAGATGAGACACAGAAAGGCTAAGCAATAGCGTCTAAGTCACACAGACATCGGCAGAGCCAGGATTCACAATTCTATTTCAGTGTTCAAGTTCTTGACCATCATGCTATGATTCCCTGGAACTATATTCCATTTTCAGTCATATAAAAATGTATTTTCCTCTCATATGTCGAATATAAGGAATAGCCCAGAGGACCATAGGGGAAGGGAGGGAAAACTGAATGGGAAGAAATCAGAGAGGGAGACAAACCATGAGAGACTCTTCACTTTGGGAAACAAACTGAGGGTTGCAAAGGGAGGTGGGTGGGGGGATAGGGTAACTGGGGGATGAGCATTAAGGAGGGCACGTTTGATGAACACTGGGTGTTATGCAACTAATCAATCATTGAACACTACATCAAAAACTAATGGTGTACTATATGTTGGCTAATTGAATTTAAATTAAAAACCTGTATTTTTCAAATTAATAAAGCTGATTTGGTTAATTAGGGTTGGAATATAGCAGTCAAGGGAATACTTAATCAACTATACTAGTTAAAAGTATTCCCTTTGGTATTGTTTTTATTATTTACAAAGAAATAATTAGCTCCATAGGATAAATGTAAAGGATTGCCCAATTAGAAAGAGATTGATTTTGCAAAAAATCTCTGCCATTGACTTGAGTTTATAATTCTGAGACAGTGTACTATTTGGCTCTCTCACATAGTTTTATTGTAGCTAAGTTTGTTGAACCAATGAGCAATCTTAAGGAAGCTTTACAAATTTTTACATGGCTGGCTGCTTGTGATTTTTTATTTTTCACATTGCCTCATTGACCTTCCAATTCTTTATTGACTGCCTAACGATCCTTGCCAAAATAAGAACAGTAGAGGTATGATAATGTAGATTACTGTGGTTGAAAAATTAAAACTGATCTGGAAAAATAGTCTTAAAAAGCTGGTATCTGGGACTCCTTGTAATCCACACACTTGGATCATTTTATCCACATTTCAGCAGGGAGATAAATATATTATAAATCTAAAGCTGATTTAAGAAATGAAAAAAAAAAGTGGGGGAAAAGACTAAAAGTAGACACATATCTGGCTTCAAGCCCTTATAAAACCAATTTTGAATTTGCTAATTCCAGACATCATGCAGTATGGGGCAAATAACGAATATGCATTTGTGCTGTAATTTTTTTTTTTAACACAAAAGTCATGTTAATAAAGCTGTCAGACTTGAGAGCAGCATTTCCTAAACTGTCAAAGGATTTCCTATTGTTTTAATGTCAGCTTCTCTTTGGTAAACTTTTATTATTGTAAACTATTTGAGGACATAAAAGGATCAACAGTACTTTTGTTAAATCTTTTTTAGTGAATGAGTTACGTTTTCATTATTTTGGTACTTTTTTTAGCTTTTGAAATAATACAGTCACTTAAGGTACATTTATTATTTGTATAATTATTTTCCATTAGTAAATGGAAATTTGTATTACTAACCCAAAAAGTTATGTACTAAATTCCCATAGCTACTGTATTTCATACAGGACCTGTGTTACACAATGATCATCTGTGATGGACATTTCACTTTACGAATTATTTCTCCACTATTGGTATTTTGAAAATACCCCCCCAAAAATTGAGTTAGCATCTATTCTGAAAATGGCATTTTTTTAGAGGCTGATATGTTAGTTCCTGATTTACTATACTTTAAAAAATATCTGATAATAGCATTTAAATTGTGTCATATCTGACACAAACAATATTTTTAAAAATAGATTACGCATACAGTGGTGGAATTAGTACATATTTGAGTATAATGGAATGATTTTCAGAAAATCTGAAAATATAGTAGGGTTTCATTCCAGAAAATTCTGGGCATCCACAGAAGTAGGAAATATGTGTGCTTCATATTATAGAAATCAACTGACTGACTAGAATTGACTAGAATCAACTTTTTAATCTTCTCCTTATTTACCTGACGGCATTTTTTCTTAACTGATTTAGCTGTCCTTCTTACTGTATGGCTCTTATAAAAGAGTCCCTGGTTATTTTAAGTCTCTGGATGCTGCTTCTAAGGTTTCTTTTGCCTCCCCCTTCTACACAACTCTTCGATATTGATATTCTTCCATATCTACAGCCCAGATATCTCTCCTGAACTTCTTTGCCGATATTTAACACATCTTCATCTTCATTTGAATGACTAATTTATCCTTTTCCTCTTTCAAAATCAAAAAGAGGCCATGATATCTATGCTCCTCAATCAAGGTTCCCTATATTGGATGATTACACCAATAGCCATTTTGTTGCTTAAACCAGCAATGAGGAAATCATCCTTTTTTATTTCTTTTCTCTTATCCCTTCTAATCGATCACTCATAACTCATTCTTGTCTTCAAATATTCTCACATCTGTCCCATTTCTTTTATTTCCTGTGTTTTCCCTCCTTTCTAGGGGCAGGTTCCTTAGAGAAGATTTCAGAGTAATACTAAGAGTACTGCTTTCATGCAAGCCTACAAATGCTTCATACTTTCTATTTCTGCTCACTCTAGTCACCACCACACAATAGTTCCAAGTTGTCATTCTAGTGTCATCTCCACACTACCCTCGACAGTCACTCATCTGACCTTAGCACCCGCACTCCCTTCCTCACAAACTCTCCCACAACAACTACTAGATCACCCACTCAGATCAGAAAGCACCTCAGTATCAACCTCCTCTGAATAGTCTCTTCTCCTGGCCTTCAGTAAACCCCAAATATCTACTGGGACAATTTCTTCCTTTTCCTAACTTGGATTTGTTTCCTTTCTCACTTACCATAGGGTATACATGGGTTACTCAGAATTCCTTCCTTCCCATTATTACTTACAACTTATTGCTTCAACCTCATATTTTTAGGATTCATCCCTGTGGGTAAAATACCTTTTCCATCATTCATGCTGTCATCTATTTTTTTCTTACCCAACTTATTCATTGAAGGCTAGTACTTACAGCTAATCATTTTCCTTCTTCGTCATTTTTCTTTATAACTTTTCTATGTATAAATCCCATCCAAGTGGCCTTTCATTTTTATGCTATTCTTTTTTCCACTGACCTTTTATCCATTCTAATGCTGCCATTCCTTTTTTATGAAAATATGCATAAACCCTATTACCAGAAACTTTTAAAATAGATATTTAAAGCAGTCTACTCTGAGATAAACAATTTCATTTTTATAGCATTTCTGTCAAATATGTGTATGGCTACAAATCTTTGACTTTTTTGATATCCCCAGTGTTTAACACCATTACTTTTTCAATATCCACCTGCTTCCAAGAGCAGCCTCATCTCTATAGTCCATAGATAACATTTCTCTTTTGTAAATATTCTCAATTGGTTATTGACTCTCCCCTTAATTTACTCGTTTCGGAAAATAAGTCTGGATGAGATATACTATCCTCCTTTTCTGTATCTAAACTGAACTGATTAATAACTATATAGGAAGTCACCCAACTGAGGCCAGGACTTTTTGTTATGTATTTTTTAATTAAAATTTCAACATTAACTTAAGATTTTTTATGGCACTCAGTGTGGCCCAACACTCATATTACATCTCAAACAGGCTGATTATCCCACTACCTGAAATTATTTCATACCACTGTTGAGGCAGAAATTAGTTAGCTTCCCTCCAAATCATTTTCTCTTTCTCCTAGACACAAAAGCTGACTATATTCTCCAGACACCTTTTATTTATTTATTTATTTTTTTAATGATTTTTTTATTATATTATGTTAATCACCATACAGTACATCCCCGGATCCCGATGTAAAGTTCGATGCTTCATTAGTTGCGTATAACACCCAGTGCACCATGCAATACATGCCCTCCTTACTACCCATCACCAGTCTATCCCATTCCCCCACCCCCTCCCCTCTGAAGTCTTCAGTTTGTTTCTCATAGTCCATAGTCTCTCATGTTTCATTCCCCCTTCTGATTACCCCCCTTTTCTTTATCCCTTTCTTCCCCTACCGATCATCCTAGTTCTTATGTTCCATAGATGAGAGAAATCATATGATAATTGTCTTTCTCTGCTTGACTTATTTCACTTAGCATTATCTCCTCCAGTGCCGTCCATGTTGCAGCAAATGTTGAGAATTCGTTCTTTCTGATAGCTGAGTAATATTCCATTGTATATATGGACCACA
>NC_048218.1:153303363-153303582 GCF_002007445.2 Ailuropoda melanoleuca
ATCTCGGCTCCTTCCACGATTTAGCTATTGTGGACAATGCAGCTATGAACATTGGGGTGCATATGGCCCTTCTCTTTACTACGCCTGTATCTTTGGGGTGAACACCCAGGAGTGCAATGGCTGGGTCATAGGGTAGTTCAATTTTTAACTTTTTTTTTTAAAGATTTTATTTATTTATTTGACAGAGATAGAGACAGCCAGTGAGAGAGGGAACACAGG
>NC_048218.1:153303682-153357551 GCF_002007445.2 Ailuropoda melanoleuca
GAGCATGGAATATTTTTCCATCTTTTTATGTCTTCCTCAATATCTTTCAAGAGTGATCTATAGTTTCTAGAGTATAGGTCCTATATGTCTCTGGTTAAGTTAATTCCAAGGTAACGTATGGTTTTTGGTGCTATTGTAAATGGGATGGATTCCCTAATTTCTCTTTCTTCAGTCTTGTTATTCACTCCAGACACCTTTTAGTTAGAGGTAATCATGTTCCTGAATTCTGGCCAGTGGAGCAAAGGCAGAAGGTATATCCATCACATTCAGACCTGGCCCATAAAAAAATCTCCTGCATATAGTGCTTCTTACCTGATCTTCTGGCTGAATGGAATAGCACTATGAGGATCCAGCAGATGCTGAGGTCACAACCTGGAAAGAAAATGGGTCATGAGTGACTATAAAGAAGAGAGTTTGCCTATCAGGAATACTCACATTGGTTTTGTATATATAATAAAAATGTATTTAGCACTCTTAGCTACTGAGAACTTGGGATTTGTTTAGTTACACTAACTCATATTACTTAACCAATGCAAGAGTCTTTCCATCTACTTTATGCTCAGGTAATGAACTTGTGACATAATTTTTTAAGAAAACATTTATTTTAAGAAAACATAATTTTAAGAAAACATAAACCGATCAAATGCCCTCCATTTTCCGACCCTAAACATACAACCTGCTTACATTCGTACCCAGATTTTTCTTCTCTTTTATTACAATGGAATGACTAACCCTCTTATGTTCAAGGACTATCACTCAGCTAGTGCTCTGGGTTTCACCCTTTATAAACTCTTCAAAGAACTATGGTCCTTCACTTAGTTATCTCCACTATCACCTGCAGCATCAATTTTCTGGCTACATAGGATCTTTCATATAACATAGAAAGATGTTCTAGTTTCCTCTATTTTAATGAAAACCCCATTGTTAATCCACATTTCCTTCCAATTATAGCCTTTTCTAGGTCCCAGTGGACCAAACATTTTCAAATAGTTTTCTATATTTACTCTTTCCCTTACAACTTTACTTTGATGTACATTTTACAACGTTTTGATAGTAGAGTGAGGGGGAATCATAACACATCTAAAAAAACAGATAATCATTCACATATCTACCATCTTTAATTAATGCTGGTTAACACTCCAAATTATTGCTTTTGGATTTTATTATTTTTAATCACTTTGTTTCTGCAAAGTGATAAATATGAATTATACATATTTTCAAATTTTACAGAGATATTATAAAGACAAAAGCTTTTTAAAAATCTCCAAATACCACTCCCCTGGAATTGTCTTAACACAAAGCAATGTATATATCATCCTGTACATGTGAGCAAATGCACAACTGATAGAAATATTTTTATAAAAATGGAATACTGTATGTTGTATTTTATTTTTTTATTTTCATTTTTTTAAAGATTTTATTTATTTATTCGACAGAGATAGAGACAGCCAGCGAGAGAGGGAACACAAGCAGGGAGAGTGGGAGAGGAAGAAGCAGGCTCATAGAGGAGGAGCCTGATGTGGGGCTCAATCCCACAACGCCGGGATCACGCCCTGAGCCGAAGGCAGGCGCTTAACCGCTGTGCCACCCAGGCGCCCCTGTATGTTGTATTTTAAATGCTTTATTTGAATTTGACTATGATTATTTTATACTGTATAAACTTATGCAAACTTATGACTTACTTCTATAAAAGGAATAATTCTCACTGTTTTTTTTCCAACTGGTTTGTTCCACTTATTTAATGTTGACCACGGATCATGTTAGGCTCCTTTTGTGTTCCTCAGTTTTATCTTCCTCATACTTTGCTGAATTTCTTTGTCAAACATTCTTCCTCCCAAGGAGAATCTGTAAATTGTCTTTTTCCTGATACTTCTCATGTTTGAGAATATATCCCTGTTGCCTTTATACTTGACTGATTTGGCTAGCCATAATATAACCGGGTCACACTTTTCTAAGAACACTGTGTAAACAATGTATTCTGGCTATGAAAGTTGCTGAGGAGAACTTTGATGTGAGCCTGGTATTTCCCTGATGTAGATGATTTAAATTCTAGATGCCCCAAAAAAGACTTCTTTAAAATAACACTTAACTATCTGACACAGCATACAGTTTGTTCCTGAGGTTTATCAAAGTATCCTGGAATATACAGTTTTCTTTCAATTTGCAGATTTAATTATTTGTTTTGGAGAAGTTCTCTTATATTAAATTTAAAAATTATCTCCTGTTCTATTGTTAGATTTTTCTACTTCAAGAACAAAAAATACATTTATGTTAGCTTATCTGGCTCTATCATCCATGTCCAATTGTTTCATTCTGTTTCTTTAAGCTCTTTTATAACTACTGTGATTAGTTCAAAGACTTCCTCTATGTCAGCAATTTTATTTTTAGTTGTGTAATTTTTATTCTTTGCTTCTAATTAATATATTAATTCTATTACGATGATTTAATCCTCACTTCCCTTACAGTTGCAATTATTTTCAAACTACTTTTTATCTTACATTTGATCTCGGAGCTCTTATTTTACCAAAATAACATTTCTTAATTTGTTCTACAATGTGAAGCAATTGTGAATAATTGCCTTTTGCTCAAGTTATAATTTCCTATTGGATGAGCTCTTTTTCTTTCTTTTTCATGCTTTAATATCTAAGTTGTTTTGCTATATTATGTTTGCTTAATTGCTGTGTTGGTTTTTTTTTTTTTTCTTTCTCATTTCTGGTTATCCCTGTCTAGACACTCCATTTGCTTAGATAATTGTGAGACTAACTAAGCTATCTTTCTACAGTATTGAAGTCAGCTTTGCTTTATTTTCTCCCAGAGATATGGTGTGAAGGCTAAATAAATGGTCTGTATACATTTTTTGTGGGATAGGAAGCAACACCTTTTGTGGAGGTGGTGGTGTCATTTGTAGCAGAGTTTCTGCTTTTTGCTTTTTCCTTTATGAATTTTTTATGTACACTACCAAGGTTTACTCTTCCTAGTTTTAGGCAAAGATAAAATGAGTTTTAGTGAGTTTATACAAACTCTAGGGTCTTTGTTAAAGAATAAAAAATCATAAATATGACACTAGGTATAGTGACTTAAAAGGGACATGTGTAGGGCCTCCTGGGTGGCTCAGTCAGTTAAGCATCTGCCTTTGGCTCAGGTCATGATTCCAGGGTCCTGGGATAGAGCCCTGCATCTGGGCTCCGTGCTCGTGGGGAACCTACTTCTCCCTCTCCCTTACCCTCTGCCTGCTGCTCCACTTGCTTGTGTTCTGTCAAATAAATAAATAAAATCTTTTTTATAAAAGGGGCTGGGGGACTAATTTAAGTGAGGAAAACCTGAGGCTTAAGCTTTATTAGCCTCTATTAAATCTGCCTTAATGAGGTACATTTTGTAGCCATGTGACTCAAGATTATTTTTCTCATGCAATATATAGTCCTGATGTCTTGTTTTCTATCAGTGCTATCTTCTTTCCTTCTTTCCCCACTTCACAACATTCTTTCTAGACATCATTTCCTTTGCTTCATAAAATTCATAAGGAAAAGCAGAAACTCTGCTAGAAATGACACCACCACCTCCACAAAAGGTGTCATAAGAAGAAAAAGAGAATGTTCCACCTTGGGTTGTTTAATCCATGTTTTGTGATGCTAGCATGTATTGGTCAGGGTTCTCTAGAGAAACAGAACTAGTAAGATTATATGTATGCGTGCATGTGTGTGTGCGTGCCTGTGTTTGTGTGTGTGAGAGAGAGAGTGTATAGGAATTGGGTCATGTCATTATGGAGGATAAAAAGTCCTAAGATCTGCCATCTGTGAGCTGGAGAATGAGGAAAGACAGTGCTATAATTTAGTCTGAGTACAAAGGCCTGAGAACTGGGGAGGCCACTGGTTTAAGTTCTAGAGTCTAGAGTTCTAGAGTCTGAAGACCTGAGAACCATGAGCCCCAATGTCTGAAGACATTGGCTCAAGAAGAGACAGACAAACTTATCCTTTCTCCACTCTTGTACTCTATTCCAGCTCTCGGTGGATTGGTTGATGATTGCCTGCATCGGTGAGGGTGGATCTTCTTTATTCTGTCTACTGATGCTAATCCAGAAACACTGTCACAGACGCTGAAATAACATTTTACCAGGTACCTGGGCATACCTTGGCCCAGTCAAACTGACAGGTAAAACTAACCGTCACAGGGAGGGATAGGATCCACGCTTACTCTCTTTTTACTCTGGTAGAATGTCCTACATTTTTCCTTTTCCCAGTTTATTGATTAAGGTTAGTATTGCTTGTTTGGCTACTATTTATAAATTTTGATGTGGGTTTTACTTCATTTGGGGAGACAAGAAATAAGCTTTGTGAGGAATTTCTTAGGATAGAATTCTCCATTTACTCCTCAATTCTTCCAGCTGCTCTCATCACTTCTCTGCTCCTGTCAAAGCTACAGTGACCTCCTCATGGAAAAACGAACAAACACTGCTTTAAGCCTATCTTTCTTGATCTCTCAACATTATTTACTAATATCCTGGCTTTTTCATGAAAGATTATCCCCACTGGGCTTCCTTGAAACAAACTTTTCCTAATTCATTGGAAGCCATTTTGCTATCTCTGAGTTGGATCCTTCTTTTATATTTCTAAAGGAAATTTCTCGTCAGAGTACAGTCTGGAGCGATCTTCTTTTTCTCCATACTCTTTCATTCCCTGACTTAAGTATGAATTACATGCTGAAGATATTCAATATTCTATCTATAGGAGATCAACCTTGAACTCCAGAAATGAATGTTTACCTACCCTTGGATACTTTATAGCTATCTGCAACTTAAAAGTGAACAAAACAGAATTTTACTTTCCCCATGTCAAATCTCCACCTTGCATTCTGTATGAATTTTGCATATCAGTAATTTTAAATAAATATTTGTGCTTATCTATTTACAGTTGAAAATAAAATGTATTAAAAGACAAAATATGTACAATTTAACATTAATAAACATATATGCACTTGCTACTGAGCCCAAGAAATAGGTAAATATTAGTAGTTTTGAAATCCTTTGAGTCCCACCTCAGATGCATTTCCTTCCTCCCTCTTGCATGGAATCACAGTCCTGACTTCTCTTGATTTTCCTTACAGTTATTGCATATATGTAGGTATTGGAAAACAACTGTATAATATATACATATACATAAATATGTAATTCTATATATTATGTATATTTATAGAATTATATATATTTTAGAAAAATTGGTCAATAAAAATGTAATAGTGAGAGCTGAAGTTGACTGACATGTACAGAAATAGGATACATAACAGAGGTAGTATCAGAGACTATAGGGACAAGACTATTGAATAAATGTCACTGGGACAATTAATTACACAGATGTAAAATTTAAACCCCATGTCACTCCACTAATAGCAGTTGCTTAAAAGAATAAATACAACAAGACATGGGAAATATAGGTGGCATACATCAGAAGAGGAAGATCAAAGAAAGAGGTCATCCCCTTACACATGGTGGCCACTCTCTTCATTGTTCAGCTATCATCAAGAAAGTCATAAAAATAAAGATCCAATAACTTTATTTATTTATTTTAAAGATTTTATTTATTTATTCGACAGAGATAGAGACAGCCAGCGAGAGAGGGAGCACAAGCAGGGGGAGTGGGAGAGGAAGAAGCAGGCTCATAGCAGAGGAGCCTGATGTGGGGCTCGATCCTATAATGCCGGGATCACGCCATGAGCCGAAGGCAGAAACTTAACCGCTGTGCCACCCAGGCACCCCAAGATCCAATAACTTTAAAAAGAGAAATACAGGTATAAAAAAAAAGGGAACCTTAGGTCAAAACTGAAGAAAAATTTTACAACAAATAAAATTGATTTAAATGAGAAAGACATGACCAAATATTAAAACCAGAGACTAAAATTTGGGAAATTATAAGATTAAGCATTTAATAAGTTAGAATAAAATATTTAAAGGTAAGACAAATAATAAAAGATTTAAAAAATGAGGTAAGATTGAGATAATCCTATCTGAAAAATAAAGTTTAACATATTAAGAAAATGGAGTTAATAGCTAACAGAAGAGAATAAAAATGGTAAAAAGCATTAGACAGAGATAGGAACATGTATCATGGAAATATTTTTGAGGGCTATCCAGCTCCCTGGGGTATAACATGACCTGCCATGTATTTCATCATCTCCATGTTCTCTTTGGTGATCTGAAGGATAGAGAATGATTGTCTTTATTTTTTATTCTATGGCAGATCACAGAAATCTGTTTTATTTCTGGTGTACTTTCATTATTATATTGTTATTTTACACTTCTTTCTCCCTCAGAAGAGAAACTTCAGTAAATTTGTTGACTTTGAATCTCCAAAGTGTTAAGATTATTTTCATCTACAAATGAAACTCATGCCATATTCAGGAAACTCTTAATAGCACACTAAACATAATTTGGGGTAAGTATTTTCTCCTCAACACTCAAGAGCAAGAAGTATCACATCATTATTATTATTTAAAAGCAAATTAAATTTGACTCAGATTCCCAATTTTAAGAGGTTTGGATCTTTCTGTTACTCAACAGAAGAATCCTTGAGATTTACAAGGTGCTTAGAACACCTTCTTATGCCATGGGAAATCCCATCATTGCTGTTTCCCCTTCTAGTGCACAACCAATGGCTGCCTTCCCTTCCCATTTCTATCAACTGATGATGCTTCTCAGAGGCTCAGATATGAATCTCACTCATAGCACAGGCTTTACAAGCATCCTGCTTCCACCTCTCTTCTGGCCTGCTGGGAACAACCAGGGGCTGAAGAAATGGTGATAACTCTGTAAAACCCCTTCTCTTCCTAGTCTCAGCGAAGATTGAAAGTGCTGCCTTTCAAGTCTACCACCCATGCCCAGCAGCCTCTGCACAATTCAATCACCTCCCCACCCCAAACCGAAATCCAGATGATGGAGAGTTGCCATCATATAGGTGAAAGATATTCTGTCTGGATTCCCAAAACACAAATTATTAACCTCTAAGAAAAGAGGGTTGAAAACAACAACAACAAAAATGCCGTATCTTTCCTTCTTTCAGTCTCTTATTGCAGTAAAATCAACATCCTAAGGAAGCATTTCTACATAAACATAGTCTATCCGCATCTTTCTTTTATTTTGTCCCCTAGTATTGTACTTGGTCAATCCACATATGTGGCTCTCGGTGCCAATGTTCCAGGACATTTTATTTCTGCAATTGCTCAGACGTTATCATTCTATATTTCTGTGGTTCTAGCTGCTCTGGACACTACTGGAATTAGTGACCCCATCTGCTCCTTCATTGTGCACTCTGCTTGAAATTCTCCTGTCTTTTGCCCTTGGCGAGTGTAAGATTCTTTCTCTTTGCCTGCCTATGTCGTCACTTTGAATGTTTTCTTTGCTCTCTTCTGTATTTTCTCCTTCTCAGGGGGAAAAAAAATGGGAGGAATAGTATGATTTGACCTGTCTTTTAGATTAAAGAAAGCAGCTTTCAGGTTGACTTTGACCCCAAGCCTTCTTTGATACTTCTTGAATTGCAGTATCAAACAGCATCTCCATTCTCCACTCCATTTGAAATGGCACAAAACTTGACAGCCTGTTTTCTGCCCACTTCCCCTGTGGGCTACATCGAAAGTTTCTAGCGTGCGTCCATATACAGCCAAATCATGAGAAGATTTTAATTAGAAACCCAGACTCACCAAGGAAAGCTTGATTTCATTAGCAGATTCTGTTCTCTTTATATGTATATAAAAAGCTGATGGCAATGTTTCCTGTTAGCAATGGGCTGAGCTCTTACTGAGTCTGACAAAACTCAGGTTGGACTTCTATTGTATGTCCTATGTCACCTATTCTTAGGTTTTTCATTCTTCCATGTTAGAAAAAAAATAGAGGAGAAAAAAGAAGCAATGGAATTTATCTCCTGGGGTTTTAGGAATTATCTAAAACTTTGAAATTTTTGTTTCTGTACACTGGAATAGTTTTTCTGGGTGAGTAAATTATCACTTAGTTCAGATAATATTTTCTTCCACAGAATTTTGCACTAAAATCTGTCTTCTGGCAAATGCTTAAATTTAAACGCAATGACACACTCCTATCAATATTCTGCTCAAGCCCTCTACTTGAAGAGGCTACTATTCTTTTATTCTTTAGAAACATTTAAATGAAACTTTTCAAGTTGGCAATTTCTTTTCCGTAAGTCACAAAACTGTTACCTGAAACTATGCTATATTAGAATGCACTACCCCATAACACAAGTTAGCATTGTTTTCATGCTCAGAGGCCATTCCTATTTTTAGAATTGTATAGAACAAACAGTGACCATCATGTTGCTTTCCAGCAGTTGAGGTGGAAGTTACTTTTCATAAGAAACCACTAAAAATTCTTCCAATACAAGCTGAGATGAGACTGTCCAGTGTATAACTAAACTTTGAGAAAATTATTCAGCTGTCTGGATGTACAGTAAACACAGACATTCTTGGATAGCACCTTTGTGTTCTTATTCTATTAGCACTATTTTTGAAGTTTCTGACCTTCCGTGTCAGAGAAAGTTCTCTTGATGTCAGTCTTTGATCCATGAGCACTGAAATTCAGATGGAGAGTATAGCATACATCTAGCTTGAGAGTAGCAAAGATATTTATAATTTGAAAAGTTTTGCTATTCTTGACTAAACGTTTTAACTTTTAAAATGTAATTCACTGAAAATTAAAATATGTTAATGGTATATAGTCTTGAAGGAGGACTATATTTTATACTTCTTTAATATAGCTCAGCTATGATATTCTATGAAACTCTGAAGTGATATTATTTTTCTTGCTGTTTCATTATACACAGAGAATGACTTTCTTAACCCATCTCTGCCCACTACATAACTTTACCCCCTTAACTCAAATAAGACATGACATGACTTCATCTCTTTGCATAAGACAGCACTGCATCCTTTTGTCGTAGAGAGGTTCAAAAAGTTAGCCACACTGAATATGACTTTAGTTGTTATTATATAACAAATGCCACAACCTATATTGACAGCAGAGTCACATCTCTGTTCTGCAGATAGAAAATGAGAGAATTGGAACTTGCTGTGCTAAACTGCTGAGATCATCATCATTCATTATTAATTAAAATAAATAAGAAATAAAAGAAAAAAAATGACTTTTGCTCCTGCTATTTGAAAGGTCTGTAGTACATTAGCTAGTCATCAATTCCTTTTACCACATCATGCACCCAGACTTATACTATGTGGGTGACAAATTTCTCTCTATGACCTTGTCAATTCAAGTTTTCATAAATTCTCCCACCCTGGTATCTGTCTCAGATTCACCAGAAATGTACTTCTGTGAATCTTATATTCACAATCGCAAAACTTTGGGATAAAAGTAAAGCTCCTGTCATTAATGGGTTATTTCAAATAACTAAAAATAATACGAGTGAATCTGTCACTTGAAAAACTTAGACTGAGTTCCACATTTTGTTGGGTGACCTTGGAACACACACTTAGGCTATGTCTACTAGATTCCAAAGTAGAAAATTGAGGTGATCAATTGAGCAAAGTAGCAAATTTTAAAAGAATAAGAAAAGAAAAGAAAAAAAAAAAAAAAGAAAGAGAAAACAAAGAAAAGGAAAGGAAAAGGAAGGGAGGGAGGATGGGGAAAATCAGCTTCCTAAAAAAGTCAATTATTTTTAGTGAATTTACTAGGTATTGGACTGAAATAACGAGTCTTAATTAAGAAATGGGCAAATCTTAATTTTCCATTTGGTCTTTGGTGATTTTTCTGAAAATTCACTGACATTTCTTTCTTTAAAATTAGGAGCTTAATTTCCCTTCCCTTGAATGTAGGCTGGATTGTGACCCATTTTTAACAAATAGAATGTGATAAAAATCTAGGTTTGGCCCTAATAAAATAGCTTTTGTCTGCCCCTAGCTCTTTTGTCACTTATAGGTAAGCCAACTGCCATATTGTGAGGATACCCAAGCAGCCCTGAGGAAGGGTAATGTGGAGATATGAGCTCTCAACAACAGCCAGCATCAACTTTCCAGTCACCTACGCGAGCCACTGTGGAACTGGGTACTTCTGCTTCAGTTTAGAATTCAGATGATTTCAAGCTTAAGCAACATCACCTCACTATATCACAAGAAATCTCCAGTGAGAACTACCTACCCAAGCGGTTCTTGAATTCATGATTCATATGAATTGTGAGAGAGAAACAATGTTCATTGCTCTTTAAAGTCATTAAAATTGCGGGGAACCAGCCAAGGACATTACAAGAAAAGAAAACTAAGCACCAATAACCTTGACAAATATAGCTGCAAAATCTTTAATACAATCTTAGCAAACTGAATTCAACAGCACATCCAAAGGAGCATACACTATGATCAAGTGGGATGTATTTCAGGGACGCAAAGAGTGCTCAACATTTGAAAAATCAATGTGATATACCATGTTAATGAAATGAAGGATAGAATGCACATGAGCTCAATACATGGAGAAAAAAACATAATAAAATTTAACATCCTTTTATGATAAAAACTCTCAGCAAACTTGGTATAGAGGAAATATAAGTTGAAATAATAAAGGCCATGATGATATGCTTATAGTTAACCTCAAACTTAATGGTGAAAAGTTAAAAAAAGCTTTTCCTCTAACATCAGAAACAAGGATGTCCATCCACTCACAGCACATTTATTCAATATAGTATTGGAAGTCATAGTAACAGCAATGAATAATATTTGGACATGATATTAATATTTTCATTCTTTAGCATCTACTCTTTGAGTTAAAGATGGACATAAATGTCATTTTTTAAATATATATTCTACTACAAACTTGGGTCTTCTTGTATTTCTCCACTTACATTAAAAAATGTAATGGAAAAATATGAGTTAATATTAAAGAAGGCTTTTAAATATGATGGAATAAGAAATCTCAAGAAGAGTGTTTATTTATTCCATACCTGCCACATGTGGTGGATGAAAAATAAAATCCTATAACCACATTTTTTCCCAGAAACAGTTTTTGGGTTTTGTTTTTCATTTTATTTAACAATTTACTATTTTCCTTTCATTTATCATCCATTATTTCTTCTATCATTCTTTACTAGGATTTGGTTAAACATTAGGAAATCTGTTATAAAGCTGATTATTAAACATCTTGAAAATGGTTGGGAAAGAAAAATATCTAGAAGAAAGCCATTCTTTGCCTGGGATTGGTGAAAGGTAATAAATCTTATCTTTTTTTTTTTTTGTTTGTTTGGTATAGGCTTTCATTTCAATGTTTCATTTGCTTTCTAAAGCCAAAACAGTGTGTATTTACTATTATTTGATTTTCCAATTTTCAACTATATCAACAAATGTAATTTTCAAGAACCTTAATGCAAAGTATAAAGGAAAGATATTATATACATTTTTTTATTATTTGCCTTGTCAATAGATTAACATATTAGAATTTTAGAGCCAGGACCTTAAGATATATCTGGTCCTGACCCTCTCAGTTTATAGATAGGAAAAATCAAAGCCCAAAATTTTGAGTAAATAGTAGGGGAGTAACACTAGAACTCAAGTTTAGTAGAATATTCTTTATACTTTATCTTCTCACTGCTTGCTTTGGATATATTTTTAACAACTTGCCAAATATACATTTGATACCAGAATGACTGTCTTGTTCTCAAAATCTCATACCATTGTTTTACTTCCCATCTGACTAGGCTAATGGAACACAAGCTTTACTCTATTGTAAAGATATCCTGGAGCTACAAAAGTAAAAGTGGTTCATAAAGCCCAGAGGCTGTTCTAAACCTGTGCCCTTGAATCCATCACCTTCATCACTAGGGCATAGTTCCAGGGGAATCATTAATACAACTGAACTGTGGTATGGTTCGGTAATACCTGCAAGCGTACAGGTTCTTTTTCCTCCACAATTTTCTTGGATATGTAATGCAATTACTAAAGCATGGATATGAACCCATTTCACTGTTCCATTCATAGTCATTCATCGGCAAAAATCACATTCTTTATGTCCTTGCTTTATGTTGAAATCTGCCTCTTCCCTAAAGATACAACTTCCTCTGCTGTCACCTGACGTGGCACAGGTCTGCTCCTTAACACACTGCATGTTCCTCTCCAGCAGTATAGTAGGCCCTCTTGCTCCTCATTACAGTTTGCAGACCATTCCTGTTCTCTACTCTTAAAAAGTATCCAGTTTTTACTCTTTGGAGTCTATGTCATGAGATTATCCTCTGCAGTATCTATGCTTCCTGCAGTTGGTATCTGGCTCTTCTTCTTCTTTCTTTCCTTGAGAAGTTTGCCTCCTGGTTCATGGTTACTGTCCACCACTACTCCTGCCAAAATTCTAAAGAATTTTAATTTTTATGTAGATAATTCTTTCAATATTTTTGCCTACAGTTCTTTAATCTTCTTCCTTCTAATGCCTATGTCCCCACCTACTCACTCTCAAGGTCACACACTATAATTTGTCTACCAATAACTGTAGTCCCTCCAAATTTCATTCTCAAGCATCCTTACCCCCAACAAATACATCCCAGCCTTCCAGTTCACTTGGTCTAAAATCCCAGCTCCAAAAATCTCTTTAACTCATGGGTTCTACAATCCATCGACTGTACCACCTCATATTACCCCTCACCCATCCTTGTATTTTTATTTCCCTCCTTATTCTGCTTGAATTCCATGTTCAGTCATTATAACCACTCCCTGATCCCTACCCCTAATTCCCCTGGCCTTTCACTCATTTTGCTCTATTCTCTTGGCAATGCCTGTGTGCATCCTATTTATATCCAAATTATCTCCCTTTCCACTCCTGTCCAGACTGTGCAGTTGAACATATTGGAGAAAAACACACATCACTTTAAATATGACCACAAAGATCAAGTGAGCTTTTAACGATGTCTGGAATCCACATTGTGTTTGCCCAATGCAGTATCTCTCCCCTTTTCCTTGATGACTATTTCAAATAATCTTTTCTCTACTCAAATCTTCAACACCTAGGCTTTCATAATAATTCTCAGTCCATGACCTAGCATACTACTTTTGTGCAAATGGTGAAGCAATAAGAAGGGGATTTCAGAAAGTTCCAACAAATACATCCACCTGTGTCTCTGCACCTATGGTTGTGCAGTGACCAACTCTTCCACTTGTGAGCCAGTTTCTAAACCACTCAAGCACACTGCTTCTGCAAATCTCCCTCTGCTCCATCATTGTTTTTTTTTTTTTTTCCTTCTCTACTGAGATTTTCTCAGAAACATAAATTCTCAAGTAGGGGCACCTGGGTGGCTCATTCAGTTAAGCACTTGACTTCTGGTTTTGGCTCAGGTCATGATCTCAGGCTTGCGGGATTGAGCCCCACATTGGGCTCCACACTCAGTGGGGAGTCTGCTTGGGATTCTCTGCCTCTCCCTCTGCCCCACCCCCTGCTCTCTCTTTCTAAAATAATATAAATCTTTAAAAGAAATTCTCAAGTATCTCCTGCCCTGCAGCAATTGTCCTTGGATCTCTCTCCTCTCTCCTGTTACTCCATCAGATTTTTGTCGTCTTTAAAAAAAATTTCCCAAAACTGCTGTCCTCACTAGCACTCTCCAAATTATTTTCCTTTATTCTACCTTGAACACACCACATTGAGGTTTTTGTGCTTCCCATTTCATTGATATTATTATTTTCTTAGTCCTCATCTACTGACCTATCAAAAACACTTGACAAATAATGGGTCTCTCATCCCTAGAGCACTGTCTTCCCTTGGCTTCCAGGCTGCCTCTGGGTCATGGTTTTTCTTCTGAGTAACAAGTTGCTCATTTTTCCTGCTATCTCTCTACTTGCCTGTTTCTAAAACTGGAGTGCTTAGAGCTCAATTTTGGGCCTTTTACCTTTTATTCCACACTTTTGAAAAATAAAATCTCAACTTTAAAGATCATTTAAATCTTGACAAATTATAAATGAACATCTTCAGCCCAGACCTTATTCCTGAACTCCCACCTTGAACAACTGTCTACTTGACATTTTCATCTGGTTATGTAATAGTCTAATTGGCACCTTAAAGTTAACATACTACAAAATGAACTCTTTATTTTGAACCTTCCCAAAGCAGATTTTCCAGCCATCTTTCTTATCACTTAAAAGCAATCCTATTCTTTCAGTTGCTCATGGCAAAGTCTTTAAGCATCCTCTTTCTCTTCTACCCTAAGTCAATCAATCAGTAAGCCCTTTCAGCTCCACCTTCAAAATATATCTGGAATCTGACCATTTTCTACCATCCCCTTTTACAATTTTTTTTTACCACTCTAGTCCCAGCTTCCTTCATTCCTTACCTGAATTAATCCTCAAGCCTCCCTCACCAGTCACCCAGCATCTGTCATGGGCCCCTCCACTCTATTTTCATCAAAATGGTTACAGTACATCTCATAAAACATATATCAGATTAGATCAACTTGCAGCTCATGATCCCTCAGTGACGTCCTCCTTCATTCCATGCATAAGCCAAGTTACTGGAAAAGATCTGGACTCCTGTTAAAAACTCTGGCCTCACTTGTTACAATCCCTCTTTCTTCATTTTATTTCAGTCACAGTGACCTCCTTTCTCTTTCCCTACAAACCACACGTTTTCCTTCAAGATGGCCTATATGCTGGCTATTTCCTCTGATGACAATGCTCTTCCTTTGAGAGCCACAGGTCACTGTTTACTTCTACCAAATTTTGCTCAAATGTCACTCCTCTATGAAGTCTTTTGGCAACTTTTTTTTAAATAACTGCACCCTGTATGTACCCCTTATTATCCTTCCCTTTTTTTAATTTTTCATTAGGATCATCTATTATACTATGTAATTATACAGTTCATTTATGATCTGTATTCAGTCACTATAAACTAAAATCCCTGTAAATGTAGGAAATGTGCTTTACTCACAGCTATACTTCCAGCACCTGGAATCTGATGCAGAGTATAAATATTAGTGGCATTTATATTATTACTTATATCACAAAAGTAATAACATAGTTGAATTAATGTTGCAAAGAGTTATATTTCTTTTATATTCATGATGATACGAGAAATATATACTAAAAAAGAGTGTTCCTTTCATCCTTTAGGGGTGTTTAACGTGGGTGGTTCATAGCACAGAGCACAGATGACTAAGAACAGTAAGTACAGAATCTTCTCAGACTGGATAAATATGGCAGGCCATCATCAAAGCGGTTAGAAGGGGAAACATGAGGACAATTAGGATAGGAAAGAAAGCATCCTTTCTGTGGCTTCAGAGTTAAAGCTGAGATTGAATAAATTTAGTTACTCACATAGTGGGAAGCATCAAGGAATGGATGATTATTTTCTGAGCTACACATATGTCCAGTAATTCAGACCAATAAAAAAGGACAGTCATAAAAATATTTATAAATAAACAAGCAAGAGCTGTTACTTTTTACATGAGGTATGAAGGATTAACAAATATTGATGGGGCTATTTTCCCTGTTTTCAAACATATCATTACACATGTTCCCTTATTTGACCCTCACAACACTTGGAAAAAGGCAGACTCATTTCAATTTTAGAGAAATGATGTCTAAAGGTTATGTGTCATGCCCAATGTCACATGGCTTCAAATGAGGAGAGCTAGTCATCTTTGCCAGTCTCCTACTTCAAAACATTTCCCTTTGCATCATTCCAGGCATTTAGCCAGACACTTTGGTTTGGCTGAATCCATGCTGAAGAGGGCCTCTATCTATGTTGCATGATGTTACTGTAAAGCCTTTGATTTGGGACTTTCTGTTCCAAAGGGCCAAAGGCTGATTAATCTGGACAGATTCTCTCAGTGAGGCAGGGCTCCACAACTGTTAAAGTTGGGGTATGGCTACTATATTAATCATCTACTGTGTGTAACAATGTCTCCCCAAACTTAGTGACTTAGAATGGTGATATCATCAATAATATCAGTATCATCTTTTAGTTTCTGTTTTGCATGAATCTGGGAGCAGCATAATTGGTTGGTTCTGGCTTGATGTCTTTCATGAGGGTCTAATCAAAATATTTGGAATTATCTGAAAACCTGATTGGAGCTGACAGATCTCCTTCTAAGGCTATTCTTCCAACTTGCCTTAGCTGGCAAGTTTTTGCTGGCTCTTGCCAAGAGGCCTCATTGCCTTGCCACACTACTTTTCCATAGGGCTGCTTGCATATCTTTCTATAACTACAACTGGCTTCCCCCCAAGAGTGAGTAGTCCCAGAGAGCAAGATGGAAGTCTCAATGTCTTTTATTACTAGCCATAGATACTACATTCCATTCTATCATTTCTGCAGCATTCTGTTGATTATGTAAGTAAGCACTACTCAATGAGGAAGGCAGAACACAACAACACAACGGTGTGAACACCGTCAGATAAGGATGATCTGGGGCCACTGGGGAGGCTGGTACTGCAAA
The DNA here is from genome assembly GCF_002007445.2 of Ailuropoda melanoleuca. NCBI lineage: Eukaryota > Metazoa > Chordata > Mammalia > Carnivora > Ursidae > Ailuropoda > Ailuropoda melanoleuca. The sequence continues at coordinate 153,320,080 of NC_048218.1, forward strand.
TGCCTACCAGACATCCCAATTTCACACTTCTAGCAAAAGCATCTTATGTTTGGGAGGATTCTTGTGAATGCTGAGTCCCAGATAAATGTACTTTTCTAATATTATAAAAATAGTTATTTAACTTAGCTATTTATGCTAAAAAACGTTTCCGATTCAGACTTTCTTCTCCACATTCAAAATACAACTCAGCATTTAATTTTTCAGGAAGCTTGGCCAGATCAATCAGTGTAAGAGCAAAATAGAAGATAGAATCTCTTTACTCACATGATAATAAAACATCTATCACTGGCACTCCAAGAGTAGTAATGGTTGCATAATTCTCATTAATTTAACATTAAATATCTAGCAAACATTACCTCATCATATAGGTCCTGTTGCTATAGCAACTCCACTTCTACTGTTTTCTAATCCATTTAAATGTATTTTTGAGTGGAAATAGTGGCAAAAGCCAAGTAATCTGCAGATTAATCATGTAATTTGTTAGGTTGAAAGAAAAGCATACATGATCCAATTGAACTGGATCGATTACAATGAAAATTTTAACACTCAGAGTTATTTGTTAACAGATAAGAATTATCTACATTAGTAAAACAATTTGCTCAATATGAAATAAAAATACACAATTTAAAAGTACCATATAAAGAGCATAATAACCTAGTCTGACATGCGACTCAATAATCCCCCTTCCATATGAGGAACAAGTGGTCATCTAGAGCTATCATTCAGCAAACTTTTTCTGTAAAGAGCACAGCAGTAAATATTTTAGATCTGTGGGCCAGTCTTCCACAACTCTTCAAATTTGCTCTCGTAGTATGAAAACAGCCATATGTAATATGTAAATTATTGAGCGTGTTTGTGTTCAATACAACTTATTTACAAAAAAAACCCAAGAAACCAAAAAACAAACAAAAAAACCCAAGACAGGCAGCTAGCTGGATTTGACCAATGGGCCATAGTTTCCCAACACCTGATTTAGACTATGAATCATATACTAACAATCCAGGCCTAAATATGAACAAGACAGTAGTTTTCTTTCATTGCTGTTGAGTCCCTGTTTGTTTTTGTTTTTTGTTTTGTTTTGGGGGGGGCGATTTAGGAAGGAAATGCATTAAGCAAACATGTTCTTAGAATCCAACCATCTTAGACTCTGCTGTTTCAAACTCACTCAGCTTTTAAACAATTACATTAAGTGTACATGTCCAAATGTATTTGAGTCCAACTCATACTTGGCTTGAATGCCTTCTCTACCTGGGATCTCAGTACTTCTCAAGATAGCTCCCTAACTAATTGGCCATATTTAAATGAATTAGTCACCACATTTTCTGTACTCCCTTAGTATACTGTATTACTTTACCACCTGTTATTAATTTTTTAACTTTGTAAATATTGGTTTCTTCTACCTGATTGAAAACCCTTTGAGAATTGCCATTGTCATTCATGTGCTTTTGTATCCTAGTCCCTAGCACATTGTTCAGCATCTAATAAATGCTTCAGATATTTTTGCTGTTGTTGAATTAAGTCTCAAAGTTCCTTATCTTCTCCCTTTTTAATTTCCTTGTATGGGCCTCTCCTGCTGGTGGATGACTGCTTCTAATTCACTTCCATATAAATATCATGCAGTCATGTCATGTGTAACCATGTCACTATCTTCTTCTTTTCTCTGAAGCTTAATAAATTCAGTTGTTTCAGTGATTCTCACATAGCATGGTCTTTGGACTCTTCATTACTTTCTTTGTCCATCAATACATGTGTTCCATTTGTTGGCATTCCTCTTAAGATGCCATGCTGACAGTAGCACTATATTGTTCAGTGAATCTTTATCTAGCACTTACTGCATGGCTCTGCACCGGCCAAGGCACTAGTAAGCCCTATGTCTAACCGGAGACCAGTACAGGTGCTGCTTTTTGTTACTCTTTTCCCCTTTCCCTTATGCATGTTCACAGATTATTTTAAGTACTCTGAAATGTAGGTAAGGATGGATGTTAAATCCCTTTATCTACCAACATTGATTCCTGCACAGTTCTCACCTTTTGGCCTCTCCACTGATCTTCATAGTGCCTCAGATAAAATGATAGGGGCTCTAGAAAATTTATTTAGAACCCTTGGATATTATGTTTCTGGACCAGAGCATGGTCTCTGCAGAGATACAATTTTTTTTCAGCTTCATGGGAATATAAGGACAAATATAACGTTATGTAAACTTCAGATGTACAATGTGTTGATTTGATACACTTACATATTGCAAAACAGTTCTAAACCATAGTGTTAGCTGCCGACTTCGTCACATCACGTAATTACCATCTCTTTTTTTGTGGTGAGAACAATTAATATTTACTCCCTTAGCAACTTTAAAATACATAATAGATTACTACTATTATAATCACCACCCGGCACATTAGATCCCCAGAATTTATTCATCTTATAACAGGAAGTTTGTACTCTTTGACCAACAAGAGATAAAACTTCTTAAAATAGTGCCCCCTTTAAGGGTCCTCATCTATTTTTGACTTAAATTCAGCCTGGCAAATGAAGAGTTTGTCGGATGCTACTGGAACTCTTTTGGAATACTAATGAAGTAAGACTCCTTCATCTGTAACACACATAAATGACAGATTACTCTTCAGAACATGTTAAAATAATTTGTGCAGGTCCATAGAAAAGATCTAAGCATCAGATTGAGTATATGGCAGTAAGGATAAGACTATACAATTAACAGACAGGGAAATCTGCATGGCCAGATTTCACCTTCACAGTGATTAGGGAAGCCCTGTAACAACTATGTGGATATGCAAACATACTTATTATAACATCTCATGTTTAGCTTGTTTCTCATTTCCTAGGTATTTGTATATAAGAATCTGTTGCTAAAATTTGTGCTGCTGACGCTTTTCTCAGCTGTTTCTGTACTGGTTAGTGGTTTTTTGTTGTTATTGTTTTCTCTTTTTTTCCTGTGTATTTCTTTTTTGATGAATTTTTACTCCAGCCACCAAATTTATTTAAATATCTTCTCTAATCCTAAACATGTGTTTCTAGTTTCTCTATTTCCCTTCTGAACTCCTAATTCCCCTTAACAAAAACATTTGAAACCATCAGGTATGCCCACATGACTATAATGTAACACTGAAAGGTATTATATGTGTTTTGATTCTCTTCTACCAACATTCCAGCATTTATCATTGTAGAAACACAACAAATATTGGATGAATTCAATTTAAATGTATGATACACATTCTATATTCCCATGAGATCACAAAAGGAGGCATCAGAGAGGGATTGAGATACATCACAGAGATAGACAATACTTTCCTATTAGAGATGTTACGCTTGAACTCTTGAGCAGCATTCATCACTGATCACTGGGTATTTCCCAAAGTTCTGTAATTGATATGAGAATTCTTTACCTCTACCATCTCCTAGGAATCATTCTTTTCACTTGGATTCTCCTGTTTCCCAAAGCCTGGATCACTGTTTTTCAAATTAATATTAATGGGTCATGAAACCAATTCATGATCAGCAATGTTTTAATGAAGTGATATGATGTTAGCAGGTCTCTTCCCCACCCCCTCCCCAACAACAACAAAAAAGTGTAAGTTCAGGTTAGAGTATGTGTGCAAGTGGTTTATCTGTAATTTGATCCCAAGAAGTGGTAGTCAGGGACAGAGAGTAGTAAAACGGATACGAAGAACAAACCACAGGACTGTTATCCCGATCATCACCATGGGCATTCAGGGCCAGATCCCTCTAGTGTAGTTCTAGAACATTAGGAGTCATGTGCCTCAGAGGAATAACAGAAGTATTTTTCCACTGGTTCCTGTTCCCTTATCCTCAAGGGTTACTCCAAAAATGTATTACAAGTTGTTGGGTTTTTTTGTTGTTTGTTCATTTTTGTATGCTTCTCAGAACGATTGGTGGCATTTCCATCTAGTCCCAAGTGGAGGTGATTGAGAAGCCCCAGGGCTGAAACCAAGGAATACCTGGTGCAGCTGAGGCACGTACTATCCTCTGGATAGACAGCAAAGATCACAGTTAATATTTGGAGCACAAAAGTTGCCCCAACACAAGCGATGAAGAAAAGAATAGGATGACAGGAGATGACATCAATTAGGATGGGTTAGAAAATACCAGAATATAACCCGTTTACTGCTGATGTTGTTTCATGAAAATGCTATTTCAGTTCTTGCTCTCCACGTGTGCAGGTGTACGTGTGCTCCCACTTGTATTACTAGATGATGAGGTAAAATCTATTTCTTGGCTCTGCTCTGTGGTCAAAAGCTTGAAAGCCACTTGTGACGTGCCCTCCTCGTACACATACTGCTCTATTCTGACCTCCAGTCTAGGACCCATCTTGTTTTTCTCCCCACTTCCTCTTATCACTTTGTATTGAACCATAATGGTCTCTAACAAACAAAATCATACAGAACATTTCCTCAGCATTGTTCAGCTTTCTCCTATTATTTATAACTGAGTATTTGTAGTTTGAGTATCTTGAATCAGGTACAAATATTTGGACTGGAGTGTGGTTTACCCAGGAAGTTAGGGAAAAGCTATATATTGTACTTTGTTTATAGCTGAGGAACAATGGTTGCACTCTCAAATACACTTAGGAAAAAAAGTCTAATAGAGTGGCAATGAGTTGTTAAAATTAAATATCTGGAGTTTGAAATCCGTTTCTGTGAAACGAATCCCATTTTATGTACTTGTTTGATGCTCAAGAAAACACAAGCAAAATAATAGAGGCCTACATATGAGGCACAATCTTTTTTTAAAAAAAATCTGAGTTTTGATTATTACGTGATCTTCTCTGATATTCTCCTTCAGGCAGTGGTTTTTGGCTACTGTTGGGAAATTTTCCAGATGTAAAATGTTTGAGCCTAAAGGAAAACTAACGAGGTGGATCCTTTAACTATTATGGCGTTCATGTTGAAGGGGTGCATTAAGGTATATGAATTGACAGCTTTGCATTATTCAGAACCCCTGCTATTTTTTTGGTTGATGAGGAATAAAGCCTTTTTAAGCAAGGTGTTCTTCATGGCCTTCTTCAGGGAAATGCCATAGATGTTAGGGAAGTGTGCAGCACAGGGTTGAAGTTTGTACTTCATGCTTAACATTTGATATTATGGATAATGCAATCACTGTCAAGCAGGCTAAGAAGGTCATTTGTGAATTTTAAATTTTCAGTCTTACAAAATAAAGATAAATGTACGTATAGTTTAAGTATCACCTCATCTTTGTTTGGTTTAGAGCATTTGAATTGCTTTGAAAATCTTTTTTTTTTTAATATTTTATTTACTTGAGGGAGAGACAGAGCATGAGCAGGGGGAGGAGGCAGAAGGAGAGGGAGAAGCAGATTCCTCACTGAGCAGGGAGTCCACCCTGGGGCTCTGGGACTCCATCCCAGGGTTCCAGCATCATGACCTGAGTCAAAAGCAGATGCTTAACTGACTGAGCCACACAGGTGTCCCAGATTTGGTTTGAAAATCTTTAGTGATGTCTAGGTATATAAACATTTAAACTATCATCTCAAGCACTCTGAGTCAAATGTTAAATTGACAGAATTTTCCACTTTGGATTTAACACTCATGTGTCATCAGTGGACATCTTAATACTCGAGCATCACTAGCTTTTAAATGAAGTAATATTTTCTTGCTTTTAATTTTCTATTAGTTTTAACAGCTTGAATGTTATTGAAGAGTAGCAACCATTTCTTTGGAAGAGGTGTTTCCATTCTCTAATAACTGGCAGCATTACTCAGACCCAGCTAAACACTAACATTCTAGCTTTGGGCGTATGGCTTCTTTGGCCTATTATTAAGTCAACTCACTAGGAAGAAGGGCAAGAAGAAGTTTTGATAATGATAAAATTCTCTCTTCTGGTAAAGAAATAATTGTATATGTGTGTGTATGTACACACATACACAGATGGATGATGGAGGAGGAGGGGGGTGGGTAGAGGAAAGGGAGGAAGGGTGGCAGAGAAGGTTAAGAAGAGGGGAGGAAGGGAATGGGGAAGAGGGAAAGAAAGAATGGGAATGAAGTGTTGTGTGTTACTCAATAACAAGAGATCCCCAACCCCCCATTTTCAGTGGCTTCCTGTTGTGACAGGCTTATAGAAGTGTAAAATTAAAAAATGGTATGAATAGCCCCAAATTGCTATTTGTTTTTCCATCTCAGTGAAATAGGTTGGAATGTGCGTCAATCAGGAAAATCCCTTTTGCTTCTTCAAGTTAAGTCTCAGACAAAGTCAAGCCAAACAACCTGACTTATTCATTTTCCTGATATTAGATGAGGTGATTTCTCATCCCAGTATATTGCGAAAGCATGGAAGAGTTAACTCACAGAAAAAGAATACCAGTCTCCTTCAGAAACTTGTGTGCACAGCTGGCCTCCTCACCCACTTTGCAGCTCCAAACCCTACCCGGTCCTGCTTAATCTTATTCTTTTCAAAGGCAGACAAGCACATCTTTGTGTCTCTTACTATACTCTCCATTTAGGAGGGAACCTAGAGAAGACAGAAAATGCTGTCCAAACTCATATAGTTAATAGCCAACATGTTCAATATCTGATTATGCACCAGGTACTGTCTTACATTTAATATTTTATTCCTTATAATGGAATAATTATTACAATCCTCATCTATACATTTAAAAACTGAGGGTATTACAAGTTGAGTAGAATTACAATGTCAAACAGCTAATCAGTGGAGGAGCTGGAGTTCAAAAGAGGATGAGGAGGCAACCAAAGGATGAAATGTTTTATTCACCTCTCTCTTCCCACCTAATGCCTTGCCCTCCAGCCACGTGTCCCATCCTGCAGACTTCCTAGAAAGCCCCCCTCATCAGGGCATGGTAGGGACAGTCCAAGAATTTGGGCCACAGAAGGCAAGTCTTTAAATGTTTTATTTTAAACCTCTGGCCTCTATAATTATAGTCCTTTTAATTACACAGTCTAAGATTTCTAAGGAGGGAAACTCAGGTTTCTTGAGAATGTAATCTGCTGCATTATGTGTACTTAGTCAGGTAGTTCTACAAACATGTAGCTTCTGTTTGATACCACTGTCAGAACATCCGTGTATGCTCCCGAATCCTGCACAGCTGGTCACCCGAAATACCTGTTCAGAGCCTATGCCACTGAGAGTTAGTGTCCCATGGGATTGCCTTACTTAGGATGCCATTTTGAACTGAGAGATATTTTTACCAACTGTGTTTTTACATTTATTTCACTCTCCTGATGAACTTGCTTTTCCCAATATTCTCTAAGGACAGGAGAAATTAATAGTAATGAGCTCATTTGGAAAGAAATGGGCTCGTGATCATTTTGGCTTTGCTCACTGTGCAGTAATGGCTCCTGCTCATTTTCTTTGAAGGAATTCTGCTTAGGCAAGATGCTTAGTGCAGCAAGGTGGTTTTCACTAAAATAAACGTATTGAATTTTGGTGAGCCTCTGGGACAAAAAAGGAAAGACAATTGCCTATAAAATGTGGAATTGTTATCTTTTGGCGAAGAAGAACGGTAGGTGTGTGCAGCTTCTAAGTGATAAACATGTATGTTTCTAACTTCATTTGTACCTCTGCCAAATCTCCCCAGCAGCTGTCTTCATTACGACCATCTGAGCACTAATAGAACGAGCCCAAAATTTTCCAAACAACAAGCATCATAACTAAACTTTAAAAAGGATTTCATATCAGTTGGAAAGTTCCTGACAGTATGTAGAGTAAATTTTAAAGAGTAAAGTTCGTAGAGATTCTTATTCCTTTTGTTTTACATAAACAACATGGTTTCAAAAGATAGCACATTTAATAAACGGGAATGAAAATGCCAACAGTTTCTTTCATGAAACGAATATGTTACGGCTTACAGAGATGTTGACTACTAAGACTGTCTTGACGTCACAGTTTCAAGGACGTCATTAAGTCCTAGCACAGATTCCTATTTTTAATGTACCTGACTCCCTATTTCCTTGTCGGAGAAGTTGGGAGAACATGGAAGGGAGAAAATACTCCCTGTGCTGCTTGTGGACATTCATCAAGGTGGTGATGCCAGGCTCACCTCTGACCAATGCAAGCTTTGTAACGTAGAACGTGGAAGCATCCCTACTAGTTTGGTTGTAATCCTGGATCTTCTACTAACTCTCCTGCATTACACTGGAGTCCACTCATTTGAAAATAGGGGAAGGAAGAGCAACTATTGCATCTCCAGTTATTCTAACTGTTAGATCGTATAATGTGTGCAAAGTGCTTAGCGTATTATCTGGCATGGACTGCTAAAGGAAGGCGACTCATCATCTCTCATGTGAAAGCTGAAGAAATTTCTTTATGAAATGATTTCAACATTTGGCTATTAGGACTTATCTGAGCAGGGCTTATGAAGAGTCTGAGGAAGTCTCCTGAAGGCTGCCATGCATTCTTTAGTCATCCATAAAAGGGCCTTTGTGAGAGGTCTGGCCATGTTGCAGAGCTAGGCACAATTCTTACCATGGAAAGAAAGCTCTAGACTCTCAAAAAGAGAATAAGGTAGGTGTGTAGGTGTGTAGCTGTGTGTGTGTGTGTGTGTGTGTGTCTGCAAGTGCACACACTGTGCACTGTGCTCCTGACTGGGGGAAAAGGAGTAGCCAACAGAACTCCTGAGTCCCACCTCAGATTTTATAATCCAGAAGATTTGGGATCAGCATTTAGAAATTGATTCTTAGTCTGTTTTTCACTGATGTTGGTTGACACATAGAGATGGAATAGTGTGTAATTTATACAAAATTTTTCTACCAGAAAAATAAATTTTTAAAAATTTAACATTGCATCATCTTTTGGATTTTGAGGTTGCCTGATAGACTAGAAAAGTGATGGACTTTAAAAGCAGGTACAGCCAAGTTTGAATTCAGCTTTTCTCTTATTACTATGGAGTTTTAGTCACGTGAGGCTCTGAGTGTCCAGGCTTAGACAATGGGGGCGGTGCATAGTTAATAACCCTATAGGGTTCCCGCGAGTATTACAGTGAATAATATGTGGAACACCTACAATAGTGCTTGGCTTAGCACAAGTGGTTGAAAAATATCATAGTAGGTTCTTTCCCTTTAGTAACAACATTATCCTTTTAAACCAGGGAGGTATGGTAGCTAAGAAGTTTATGGATATGAACAACAAAAGATGTTCCATGTAAAAGAGTAAGTAAATCAGGTAATATTAGAACATGACTATTCAGTAAATCCAATCACTTAACACTCAACACTAATCACTTAAGAAGAGTTTATTGAGCTCTTATGTGCCAGGTATTATATTTCTTACATGCATCATCACAGTCCTATAACTTTAGTAATTCCCTCACAGAAGCCCTACCATGATAGTAATTACCTACATTTAATTAAAGAGCAAGCAAGCAGAGATTGTGTAATGCTGTTAATTATTTCTCTTGTTACATATAAAGAAAAGAGGAAAAACAACAACAAAAAATACAAACCCATGTACACAAATGAGTAAACAAGTCCTAGCTCATTTTTTAACCCTCTTGATTAATTTCTAATCTGAACAAAGTCTAAGAATTTCTCATATTTTGGTTTCAAGTGTATAGGGCATTTATTTTTTTTTAAAAGATTTTATTTATTCATTCGACAGAGATAGAGACAGCCAGCGAGAGAGGGAACACAAGCAGGGGGAGTGGGAGAGGAAGAAGCAGGCTCATAGCGGAGGAGCCTGATGTGGGGCTCAATCCCATAACGCCGGGATCACGCCCTGAGCCGAAGGCAGATGCTTCCCACCCAGGCGCCCCTCAAGTGTATAGGACATTTAAATGACTGATAGGTTACTCTTTTGAAGTACTGTGCATTTTTCATCATTTACTAACATCTTCAACTTGTCTGTAGTATATTTTTTCAGAGTGTTTTAGAATTTCACACACCCCCTCTAAGAGGCAGCAAAGTATAAAGGCCAGAATGCATTACCAGAACCCTGAGGATTTCATTCCTGACTTGCTGAAATTTACTTTGTAATTTTGGGAAAGTGAAAACTTTTTGAACTTAAATTTTCTCAATCATTCAATTGAGGGTGTCGTCTAGATTTTGTTATATCTTTATATCACTCTCTAAAAATTATTTCAAGGTCATGTAAGTAAAACTAACAAAATCATTTGAAATGCCTTTTTTTTTAGATTTATTTATTTATTTTTAGAGAGAGAGTGCGAGAGCAAGTGGGTTGGAGAGGTGGGGCAGAGGGAGAGGGAAAGAATCCTCAAACAGACTCCCCACTGAGCACAGAGCCCAGGGACTCTATCCCAGGACCCTGAGATCCTGAGCCCAAATCAAGAGTCCGATGTTTGAGCCACCCAGGTGCCCCAAAATGCCTGCTTTTTGGCAGAAAGCAAAATGGCAAAATGTTTCCCATTAAAGTGAAGAATCTGCGTGCCATTTTCAGCATTTGGAGTCAATATTTAAAATTATTCCCAAGATACTGTTCTAAGAAATATCCAATTAAAATTGTAGCTTTATTCTCTCAAGGCTTGTAGTTTGGTTATGTATATGTTGACTCAAAATAAATATAAATTTTTAAAAAATACATTTAAGTACTAATTCTTTTACATTTTAGAAGCTATTATTGATTAACATATCAATAAAAACCCTTTCCAAATCAATCCACATTGAGTTTTCATATTTTGATTTGTTTTGGTCATAGTAAACAGATTTTCCTATATGAATTGCCTACAGAAAGAATATTATATTGTCACTAGTAATAATATATATAAAAAGTGCTATAATCAATCATACTAGATATTTAATTTATTTTTTTACCCCTGGCTGGAAGAAAGATTACAAGAGCATTTTAGGAAGATTTTTGTTTATTAGAGGGCAAGTGGAATGGTTTTAGATTTTGATTATATGAGAAAAACATTAACAAATAAAATAAACGTGATTTGGAGCTTTCTAGCACTTAATGGCATAGTTCACTCTGAACTCTAAATTATTTATGGCACAGAAGGAGACACTTGGTAAATAACAGGAAAAGCATACAAATCAAATACAGATTGCAGTATTTGCTAACTTTAACACTTGGGTGACCAAAACCCAAGAGTGGTGATTTATTTGCTCTGCATTACTTCCTAAAGAATAGTTACATTTCTGAAAGAAAAAATAAATTAGACCATTAGCAAATGACTTAAAAAACTTTACAAAGAATCCTTCTGATTGGATGTTAAAGCAAATTGTATACAGCTACCAGGAATCTGGAAATACATTTTTCTTAGGCCTGGTGAACACTTAATAGCCAATCTTATTTCATTATAAATTAATGACGACATGTGTCGGTGAAATGTGATATATCATCACCAAGGCAGTAAATAAACAATCACAGGGAAGTTGGAGATCTAGGTGTGTTTGTGTATACATGTGCACAAGTGTGTGTATAGGTAGGTGCATTCCCATGGATGCCTGTATATTTATGTCAAAAATGTGAGAAGCTTCTCTTTACAAAAAAGAGGCAATGGAAGCCAAGCACTGTTTTTATGAACGATGATGAATTAGAGCACCTACTCCAAACCAAGTTAGAATTATAGAAAAATTGAACTCCTGAAATATCTTTCATTTAAGGCATTACCATCTTTTCTCTGACATGCAAATAATTATTCTTACTCTTAAGCATTTTATTTTAGTACTTGAAGAGCTTCCCTTCTCTTTAAATTGCTTCTACTTGTAGATTTCACTTCAGACTCCAATGGCTTGTATCCCAAGTATCTGGTTGGCTTCTTTTCCACAGAGGGAAATGATCATAGAGCATGCTTCCTTCTACTGAATTCAGTAGTAAAATCTTTCATTGGCGTCTGCTTTGGATGACATCTGGTTTATTTGTTATGTAACAGATTTTACTTTTTTAAAAATGTTGAAGTTGCAATACTTTTTTCCTGGAATTTTCCTTAAAGTTTCACTATGCATACCTTTTTAAAAAATTCAATATTTATACTGCTCAAGTTCATGGCATACTTCCATTAAATATAAATACATCATTCATTTCAGTTTCCAAGCGGTAGAGTCCAAATAACCGTAAGCCCTAGTCCAGCTTTTACTTCTTCCCTCATTCATCACTGCACGCTTATTCTGTTCCTTCTCTTCCTTCTCTCATAATTTTCTTTTTCTTGCATTTTGGAATTGAGTCAGGCTGACCATAAACCCAGTGAGCTTCCTGCTACCCAAGTCTATCACCCAAACGAAGCACTTAGTCAAAACTAAACCCCTAAATGTCAAAGATCTGGTTAGGTCTTCCATGCAAGAATGGATCACATTATCAATTTCTTGACTGACACAGTAAGATGTGTTTCAGGGGGAAATATTAAGCATTTTTGGAAGAAGACAACCATTGATAGTTATCAAGGGGACCCTGAAGAAAGATGAAAAACATTGAAGGTAGGTAATCTTATTGAATTTGTAATTTTGACCAAGGCCAGGCCAGTATACACATACTGGCATAAAAGTGCTTGACCTGGCAGGACGTAATGTATGCATTATGTAAGTATGTATGTGTTCTCCAGGAGAAGCACAGGTAAGTAGACAAAAATTACGGGAAGAGAGGAGGAGAACAGAAAACCTGAAAAAGGGTTTGATAGAATCTTGGGAGACTTCACCGTGATTGATTTCTTGAAGTTCTTGTTCTTTCTCACTGGCCACAGGAACTAAGAAGCAATGGATATAATTGGAGGAGAGGAGACAGAAATCTCAGCCTCTTGTTCCCTGAGATTTAAAGGTAAAGAGACCAGAGTAGAACAGAGGGGTTTCACAAAGATCTACTAGACAGGAAAAGAAACCGGATACCTAAAATAAAGTATCTGTGAGGAAAGGTAGATCTAAGCTGGGGTTTTGGCTTACGACAAAGGTGTAAACAGTACTGAAGGAAAGTTTTTCTGAGCACAACTTTAACCTGAAGGAAGAAGCCCATCCCAAGACAGCAAGTATAGCATGGTGTTTTATTTTGGGGAGAAAAGGCCAAACATCTTGAGGGAAGGACGAGAAATCTAACTCTAGAAGCTACGCTTGGGGCTGAGTCACTCCGCCAACGATCTCGAGAATCTTTAACAGCACAGGCAGCACTACTTTGTTGCACCCTTCAGTGGTGTCACTGAGTGGCTGCAACAACTAACTGCATGATTTTATGTGTCAAGACTCCTCTTGGCCCCTGTCTGCACTGTACCCTAACCTCCTCCAGCTTCTCATACTACGGGACCCTGGTGATTCTTTTACCACAAGGAGATGGGAATTGGTTTCTGTGCTAACTGGAGAGATGGAAGCATGAGCCATCAATTGTAAAAATAGTATGTAACTATATTTGGATTCTGAGTTGAGGAGAAAGTCAAAAATTAGACACACGCCCACTGCCTATTCTGCTAGAATAGGACTTCTAATCCACTACGAGGACACTAGCAAGTGGTCCAGACACACCAGCAGAAGGGAAGAAGAGTAGGGAGTGACCATGCAAACACTAGCAATGGGGTCACAGAAGAACATACTTCCCTGTCATTTCTATGCAAAACCAAAGGTAGAAGGCAAGCCTTGTGGATGACTTTTGACATTAATTTAAAATCCATGTATGTTGGTAGAGGATAGCTAAACATGAGTGAATCTATTACAAGATATATCTGAGGTATTTACTCTTAAGTGTTCAACTTAATGACTATTCTATTGCTAAAAAGTCTTCAAGTCAGTTTTAAAATGATTTTTTCATTAAAATAAAGGAAGCACAATTATGTTCTCCACCTAAAAATCAAATGGTGTTACAACTACAGTCTTTTTTCCAGACTTTGGGGCTAGATAGCATTACATCTTGCTGTAATGTTTCTAAATCAAGGTTTTCAAACCAAAAAATTTTGAGGGAATCTGGAAGCCTAAACATTTAAAATAATATCCCAGTCAATGTACACATATGTTTGATTAGATTTTATTGTTAATTTTAGTTATTTCAATTATAATTTTCAATTACCGATGTGACTTGAAGTTTTGCACTTCATCCAAGACATACATTAAAATTCTGAAAAAAAATTTGCCAACTCCTGTCAACCCCACTCCTCAATTATCTCTATTATCATCAGACATTGTTTATTCACGAGAAGCAAGGTGACTCTAATATTTGCCTAATAAAACAATTATGCAAAATGCCCCTAAAATTAAAGTATTTTCTAATAACAAATATTTTATAAATAACTATTCTATCATACACATATTTTTATTTTGTTGGATAATTGAGATTTGACTATAGCTATTTTATTTTAAAAGTATTACAGATTTTTTTTTTTTGGCCAATTTGAACTATTTACAGAGATCAGAGTGGTTCTGGAATATGTGGGTGTTCTATTCTGAGTTACTGTGAGAATGTGGCTGAAGAACTTAAGTCTTGCAGACATAATGAAAAAAAATGAGAGGTTCTTACAGCTCTAAATATTTTTTGATTCTAAAATATACAAAGTGTTACTGGAACTAATTTAGGGAAATTAAACATATAGAAAATACTTCTGTGCAGATAAAGATACCAGGGAACGAGGACCATATTCAGATATATGAAATATCCAGTCCCAAGACACAAAAAGGACTAATTTAAAAATTAAAATGAGAAAATATATTTAAATTTCTTTTTCAAATTTGAAAAAGTCGAATTCCAAAATAACTAAAATGTAATGGAAATTACAATAATTTACAAATAGTTAAAAAAAATCAGAGGCTATTAGGCTTTTCAAAAAATACACAGATTAGAAACCAGGGGAAGGGGATGACTGGGTAGCTTAGTGGGTTAAGCCTTCAGCTGAAGTCATGATATCAGGGTCCTGGGATGAGCCCTGTGGCCCCACTCAGTGGGGGGAGAAGAGGCTGCTTCTCCCTCTACTTCCCACCTCCCCCCACTCCTGTTCTCCCTTTCCCCCTCTCTCTCTCCTCCCTTGCTCATAAATACATAAAATCTTAAAGCAAAAAGAAAAGAAAAGAAACCAGTGGAAGATGGAGTTCTAGTAAGAAAAGCTAGGAAGGCGTTTTCAAGTGCCTACTCTTCCTTTTCTAAATCTGACAGGGGTTTTCAGTATAGGGCACTTATCAACTAGGAGAAAAAGTAAAATCAGTGTAAGAACAAAGACCTCAGAGTTTATTCTTGAGTTTACAAGCTTCCATGTTCTCAAATTTTAATACTAAGTGATTGGCAGCAAACATAAAAGTTATTTGAAAACAGAGGATCATTTAGAAACCTAATTTATCCATTTATTAAGTAATAAAACATTGTTTACTTCAGAGTCACCACTGATCTTTCAGCTATGTGATCAAAACGAACCTCTATGTGTTTTCTTAAAAGAAAGCTATAGTAACCATTGAATGAGCATTGTCAAATATTTTAAATTTTAATGTCTTGAAATTAATATAGCTTGTGCAAGACTCTATTCATCAATTAAATTTACTTTGCCAAATTATGTGTGAGGCAGCATGTATATATGTGTGAGTAAATGAGAGACAGAACTTGTCTCTTTTTCCAGAAAGGTATCTAAAAGATAGAATATACATATTGAGAAGAAAAAAAAATATCTATGATAGAACAACTTTAAAAGAAATGACAGATATTTAGAAGTACATATGTTAAGGTAATCTAAAACATTATAAGCCAAAACCCAACGAATTCTTCATGGATGTGAAAATAGAGCTCACAGCATGTACTTACTAGAGGGCATAGAAAAGTTACAATTGTGTATAAATATTTTGAAAATATTATTTAGCCCATCTGCAGATCTTTATAGATGCTAAGTGCTTCAAACTACTATTTTATCCATTATTTCTTACACCAACTCCATTATAAGTAACAATTTCTTTAAATGACTGGATGCAGTGAAACAAGCTTTCAATGCATCAAGTTCTCTGCTAAACAATGAGATATTCAAACCCATGTATTTTTTAAGATTGCAAGGATATTAGAGAATAAAGGAAATATGAGGGCAGAGACCTTGGTAATCCTTGGAGAGCTCTGAGTTGGGCTGAAAGTCTTCTAGGTCACCATCATGCAGCACCTTTCTCTATCAATTTGGTGGTGAATGTCCATGCAGCACTACTACGTGCTTAACTCCACCCTGGACCATAGGGTTTTGTTTGTTTTCAAGTAGGATCAAGTGAAAGTAGACCAAACTCAAAGTAGATAGGTTACTGAAAAAGTTCAAATGACAGATAAAGGTCAAAAATTGGACAATAGCAGTGGGGATAGAAGTAGAAGGTGGGTGAAAATTAAAGGAATAAATTATATAGAAAAGACTTGGTAACTGATTAGATAAGAGAGAGCTGGTCATGCTTCCATCAAGTGAAAAGCAAGTTACAGACAGGGAGGCAGGCTGTCATGTGAGAATGTGATTGGGTCAAGACAGAACGTTTCATTTGTGATGCCCATGGAACATCCGGGTAGAGGTACCAATGTTCCTTAGATACAGGTCTGCAGCTTGTAAATGAGGTCGAGGCTGTGGTCAAGATCTGAGTATGAGGCACTGTTTTCCCCAAAGCATCGTCCAGAGTTCTGATGGCATAAGCCAGGAAGCCTGGGGCCTATTTTAAGTGACACATTGCAAACTTGCAGCTTCAATTTAATATTTGTTTCATTTTAACATGTATATGGATTTATGTTGGTTTTTGCATTAAGTGTTTCCCCCCCACAATCCTTAGTTAAATGTGGCGGTCTCCATAAATACCCCCTGGCAGATTGTTACCTACCCTCCCCTAAGGATGTTGGAAGGGAATGGTGAGAAGTACTTTGTGGAGAGTCGAGCCTGTATTCAACTCATTTTTAGCTATTTATGAAGAGATTATCCTCAGCTCTAATAATAAAAAACAGCAACATCATAATGTATAAATAAATCACCTACCACATGGACTAGTTGTCCTTTTCCTTTCAGTGTGAAGTGATAAAAGCCCTAAGTCAAAGTTGACTAGGGAAACGGAGTAGAGTAAGTAGAGAGAAAAGAGTAAAAAAAAATATTTCAAACCTAATACTAATACGAAAGTGACTCCTGCTATAAAAATATTTGTTTGCAGGTCTCCCAAATATAACCTCATGAAAATTTTTATTTAAAACAGATATTGCCACTTTAAATGGCTTACAGAAATGGTTTAATGGTCGTTAGAAGCTAGTATATAATCCACATAAAGACAATGGACTTGGTTTTATTCATGGATGTTTCCTGAGCTCATAGGTATTCAATAAACATATTAAATCTGTTAAAGGAATCAGGAAGAGACACCTAGTGTTTCTGCTGCGGTGTTTTGGCATATTTAATCTCAGTGGAAACAACTCACATCAACGAGTTATCTGGCCCAGAATGCAGTCACTTATGCTAAGCCCCACATCACCAAAATGAGACTTAAGTTTCAACCTTCCCAGGAATGGCACCTTAAATCAGTCAACCAGCAATTGCCTGAGCAGCACTAGTTAGAGCATCTGCCTGACAGACCCCTGCCATCGGCCTCCGAAGTGACGTCACCGAGCAATAATCAATCTGCTTTTATGCCTCATATAATTTCCTTCTTGTTCCTGCTCTCTTCAGCCTATGAAAGCCTCCCATTTTATACAGCTCCTCAAGCTCCTTTCTATCTGCTGGATTGGATGTGGTCCAATTCTAATCAATTTTTGTTTAAATAAACTCTTACAATTTTTAATGAGTCTCAGTCTGTCTTTAATACCCTCTTGGCCTCTTTAGGCATTTGATTTGCAATCCCCCCCCTTTTTTTTTGACACAGTTCTTTCAGAAAGAGTATCAGGCTTAGGTGGGACATTAATACTGTCTTTGGGTTCAAACAAGGCTTCCTCAAAACAAGAATTCCTCAAAAGCAGGGCCGGAGACAAGGATTTGGCTGTTGGTAGTATAGTCGTAAGACAACACCAGGAGACAAAACTGAGACAGAGACACAAGACCAGTCAATAAAGGCCACATTAGTGAGTGTGCTACGGGAGCATGGTCCCACTAGGAAGCCTCTAAAGAATTCAGTGGACCATACCTCTCAATCGTCAAACCTGTAAGAACATGGGAGACTGGGGACATTTATCAGTGGGGTCCCATCCCCAGTTGGCTGAAGGTTGAGCCGGGGGTACTACTCTGCCACATTTCAGGGTTCAACTGAGGCATACCCTGGCATGTTTGCTTCCTTGCCGGAGTTTTCTCAGAAGAGTGCTGTGTGTGCAGGAAACTTTCCATGGCTGCAGGTAAACTCAAGGGAGGATCTGGGGGGGCAATGCAGTTCTCTTACAACCATCTATGATATGGAATTGCAAATCATCAATTTTTTTTATTTATTTGACAGAAAGACAGCCAGCGAGAGAGGGAACACAGCAGGGGAGTGGGAGAGGAAGAAGCAGGCTCCCAGCGGAGGAGCCCAATGTGGGACTCGATCCAAGAATGCCGGGATCACGCCCCGAGCCGAGGGCAGACGCTTAACGACTGCGCTACCCAGGCGCCCCCAAATCATCGATTGTTTTAAAGCTTCACGTGGGCAATAGTAATTACTCCTACATTCTGATTTTTTAAAAATTACTTTTTTTTAAATTTGTATCAGTTGTAATATAAGGTGAATTCTCTTGAGAATATTCTTTTACATGACTGGAATTTTGAAACAGTCCTTAACTTCTGATAATATGCTAGCATTATACTGATTTCGCATTATACCGAAAACTAATGTTAAAGAAAAATTTTTGAATGACCCTTGTTGAAGCATGGCGAGAAAGACTTTATTCAAGTGGGGGAGGGGTGGCTATCAGAACAGGTGTAGGGACCACTGAAATGGAATTTGACAGGAGAGAGAGACTGGTTTCAACTCCAAACACAGCATGGGCCAGTGGAATGAATAGCTGAGGTACGGTGTGGGGGCAGTCAATGGATGGAAAATTACTAAGAAAAACATCAGGGGCAAGGGTTAACAGTTATCACCTGGGGATGGTGGAGGCTGAGAAGCCTGGTTAGATAGATACTGAAGGTGATCAGATACAGAGGATGGGGGACTCCAGCTAAACTGACTTAGGATTCCTGCTCAAATTGGACAACACAGAGACCAAGAAGTCCAGAAGCCGAAGCCTAAATGAAACAACAGTTCAAGGGAGCCTGGGAGAGTGAAGTCAAGGACAGAATCTTTGCGGCTTGACAATACTGAAAATACCACTGAATTGATTACTTTCTCCCACATGTGTGGATGGCAATAGAGTTTCTAACAGATACTGTAAACTCACAATAGAAGGCTCTGGAATAGGAAAAGGACTTGAGTTAAAGGTCTCAAGTTAAATGACATGCTGTTTTCATGTGGCTGGCGACCTTTCTATGACTCAGGAAATCCTCACCTATGAACAAGCTAAGAGGCCCAGAAAACCTTTTACGCTGTAAAATATTTTCAAAGTACTTTAATTCTCCCCTCCAAGCACCTAGTAATTTACACATAAGCCAGTTTAAACTCATCAGCATTTGCCAAGCACACACCTCTTCAAAAGCTTCAAACGGGGATAGCAATCCCAATACCACGGTAGGGCTCTGACCCGGCATGGAGGGGCGGCTTCATTAGCTGACTCTGTTCACCTGTTGCTCTAGCGGAAGCTAACTTGGGAAATGAATGTGCAGGAAAATGTGGGACAGGCATACATAAATAATTTAACTTGAGAGGAGTACACTAAACCTCTCATTTACAGTCACCTTTTATTATTTTCTTATTCCTACAGACTCAAGTCGAAAGTGTCCTAGGTGCCCCAAGAAGGGTAAAAAGCATTAATACAAGCAGACACCCAAATACCTAAAACCAGGATTACATATATAATCTGAAAAAATAGATTATTGAGATTGTTGTCTTCGGCAAAATAGATGTCATCACAACAGAAGCTTTTATTTTTCCTCCCCTCTTCTCCCTTATTAGAGCGCTCTCAACAAAAACTAACGAACTAGGAAATAAAATCTCTCTCCCTTTCTCCACCCTCATCAATTTATCTACATGGGTCAAAGGTGAGGCGTGTGTACTGGATTTTCACAATTCAAATGCATTTAAGGGAGAATTAAACAATTCAAATGCATTAAAGATTAAGCCACAGCACTTTTATTCTATTTTAAAAGGCATCAATGTTTTAGCAACAGCCCTGAACGTGGCGTTCTACCTTCCTACTTCCCTAAATTAGTTTCCGACTTACGCTGTAACAAATTACCACTAATTTAGTGGCTTAAACACAAATTTATTATCTTAGTACCGCAGCTCAGAAGTTCAAAATGCGTCTCACTAGGTTAAAATTAAAGCTTCCAGTTCCTTCTGGAAACTATGGAGGAAAATCCTTTCCTTACCTTCTGCAGAGGCTGCCGCATTCTGTGGCTGTGGTCTCCCTTCCGCCATCTTCCAACCGCTGACTCTGACCTCTTCCACCTGCTCTTGTCCACTTTAAAGGACCCTTAAGATTACATTGAGCACACCTGGATAATTCAGGCTACGCTTCAGCTTGAACTCAGCTGATTGGCGTCCTGAATTCTATCTGTAACCTTAAATTTCTGGTGGCTATGTAACATAACATATTCAAAGTTTCCAAATATCAGCGTGTAAACATTTTTGGAGGCCGTTATCCTTCATACTATCTCCCCAGCATTCCTTGGAGAATAGAAGACAGCTATCCACGACTCTCAGCCCCACCAGGCGTGCAGACCCTACGCTGGCCCAGTGATAACCACTTGTGAGTTAAAGCGCATGCCATATTGGCCACTGAATTAACTGAAAAGTTGGAAATGTGCTACTGAATACGGGAAAATGACAAGAGGTGAGAAGGACATAAGAATGAACTGTAAGTTATTCAGCCAAAGTTTATAAGGGATAATAAAATTGTAAAAAAAAAAAAAGTCATATTTTTATGATTTATTGAATAGACGATTTTTATATAATTTCTTCTGAAAGAAGTAATACATTTTATGGGAACTTGGGAATTTTGGTACCTTGTATTTATCTATTCGAAGATTACGGCATATCTTATAGGGATGGCCCCAGGGGAACAGCAGGGACTAGAACCCAGGGCTGGCTTTCAAATGACTCACCGGTTTAATGAGACAATCAGACAAGTAACCATTTAAAATACAGAGTGAAAAACTTTAGCATAGGTATCAGTGTTATAGGGGCACAGAGAAACTCACCAGAACCATTCTCATGCATTCTGGACAAAGGTGGGTCCCGAAAGCCTCCCAAACAGAAGTGAACCAACCCTTGAGAAAGGGAATGTGCCAGTGGGTATAAAATTTGCTGAAGTGCATAGCCCTGAAAAAAACATGTCATATCTGGTGAAATGCAAGTAGAACGGTGTGGCTGGAACTAAGTTTGCACATGGGGTTAGGGGAAAAGTAGACAGAGGAAAGGCTAAGAAGATCCAGCTCATGAAAGCCCTTGTTTGCCTGAGGATTTTGGACTTCTATCATGTAAAACAGGGTGGTGTGATGAGGAAGATCATCTCTTTCTAGAAAACTATCTTTGGTATTGTAGAGGAAGGACCGAAGTGGGGACAAAGAGGATTCTCTTACCGCTGCTGTTGCTCCTACTGCTACTATGTTTCCACTGCAGCTAGAAACGATGTTCTGAATGTTTGCTGATAGAAAATGAGTTAGAAAATTACCTCTGTTTAATCCTCACAACAACCCTGATACAGGTCCTATGTTTCTGCCTATTGTACAGATGAGAAGACTGAGGTTTACAGAGATTAAGTAACTTTCCTCTGAGCTACAGTCTGTCAAATATGCAGCTAGGATTAAAGATGACACCTCCATCCTCAGAACCTTCTTACAGCTCCCAGAGGCAGATTTATCTTGAAGTTTTCAAGCTGAATCCTCCAGTTATCTTACTGGCATAGGCCCATTCCAAAACTTGATGAATAGAAGGAGGAAGCAGCAGCCTGGTCAGTGACGTGGCAGAGTCGAAGAATGCTGTCCCAGCTCTGGGGGCCACCACACCCATGGGGACACCACCAAACACCCTGATGACCTCAAGTAGAAGGAACCCAAGGAGCCACTGCCCTTTAACTGCTGTAACCGCTTTGTAAAATACCTGGTACCCAGTCAGTGCCCAGAGAGACTTGCTGAAGTTGGCTATACAAAATGAAATTAGAAATGGGTTTCATCCAGAAAATTCAGTGTAAGTCCTCACAGAACCCCTGACCTAATCTTTCAGTCTCCACAAGTCTATCAGCCAGTCTGTTGGTGTTCCTGGGATTTCTGAAATTGCTGGAATAATGTTCATAGCAGCAATTTGGGGCCAAAGCAGCACAAAATAGAATGGTTCCGTTCTTAATGACAGAATTCAGTCCCCAAATGCCCAGACTCCTTCCCCCCTGACAGAAGACGGAGTGGCTGGTCTAGTATTCGTCACTGGAGATCCCGTGGGGTAGACTGATGGCAACTGCTTGAAAAGTTCATTTACAGACAAAATCTGACCAAAATGGCAGGAAGGAATGACACTTAACTGAGTGGTTAACATTTTTATTTCAAAAAGCACGATATTGTATATAACACTTTCTGAAAAATAATTAATAAGATACTGTAATTAAATGAATTATCTGTTTTTAAACACAATAAGGATGTTTAGAATCCTTCAGTGTGAGTTTATTCAAATTTTATTTAAATAGAATGCAATTTAGTCGGGAGACTAAAAGGGTGATTTCTACCTGTCACAAAATAAAAGCTCTTTTGCGGGTTTTGTTTGTTTATTTATTTATTTAAATTTTACATCCTTAACATATATTACAAGGGCTTCATTGTTTAGTTCAGAATACACATACTGTATTTGAATAAATGTTTGGGGGTTATATGTGCCATGAAAGGTACATTTGCCTTTTTATAATCAATAAACAATAAGCTGACACAAAAAGGGATGGAACCATTTAAAAGTTTTGTCTCATTCAAGTAGAATACAGTCAAAATTCAAAACAGATTCTCCCTTGAAAACTGCAATTATTTCCCATCCCCTAAAAAAAGAACAAAACTTGGAAACATATACACAATTCATCGGATTTAAATTTCTACCTGCAGTAGACTACACTAAACACTTGAGCCCTCTGCTTTGTTATGGCTATAATCACAGAGATAGTTTAAACACGAAAACAGTTTTACAAGTTTTTTTCTTCACCTTCTACATGATATCTTCTTTCTCCACAAATACATTGACCAGCACTTTTTGCACTGAATATGCACGGTATACACATGTATGTGGAAAAATATACTTATATCCTTTAAAACTTCCGGATCTACATAGACATCTCCATTCCTATTGGAGGCTTGACTATCCAGGATTCTTCTGGAATGTCTGTTTATGAACTCGGTGTATTGCACTGGGTTGCCAAATGCATATCTCTCTTCCCCCTGTTCCTCTGATCCCTGCAAGTCCAGTGTTAATTTTTTACTTTAGCGTTTCATCTACTTAAAACTTTGTACTACAATGTCTACTATATTTAAAAGAGGTTGACTCAACAACTCCAACACCCACACACAGAGAAGAAAAAATTCCATCTTGGAAAGCTAACATTCATTATTCAATAGTTTAATATACCATAGAACTTTCCGTTTAGAATTTTCCTTAAAATATATATTCTCCACTTGAAGCTGTCATAAAAATGGAAAGAATATCTTCTCTGATTTTAAAACCATCAAAGTCATTTTTTTTAAAACTACTTTCCAAACCCCAGGAGTAGTGTACTTGAAGGGCAAGCATGTCAGTAGCTTTAGAAAATGGGTTGATGACGGTAACATTTGATTCCTATTTGAACATTTATTATTTGTACCAATGAATTCTGACTGAAAATGAAACTACTATTACCACTAATTACAGTTACATAGCTACTCTGGAGTAAAGCTGCATCCCTTGATTTCAACTGTGGAAGTCTGATAAGCAGGTTGTTTGATTTGTCCTATCCCCACTGTCTCTTCAGCAGCTTTCCACTGCACAGATTGTTAGGAGTGATTCACAAACTTGCTGTCTTCACACTACATAGTATAAAAGGTAGCCAAGACATAATTGTATGTGTACTGCACATAAAATAATTTGTGGCTTCAGAATATGTTTTGATACAAAGCCTGCTTGTCCATTGTAGAAAATTGTGTCAATTTATGTAAAAATATTTATTACCTGTAACCATAGATACACGAAATCAATGTGTGTGTTATGTAACATTATGTCAGTAATGCATTTGTTACTGTTTAGAGATTTCTTTTGCTCGTATTACTGCTCTGCCAAATAACTTTTTTTTTTTTGTTATACTAGGGCAAGTGATTGCTGTGCCACATTTGCAATTGTAATGATAATTTCCCTGGGAATGCTAAATTATGTCTTAATTTTATTCAAAAGCTTTTATTTTCAAAGCAATTAAACTTATTGTTGATTGATATTTACCATCTAATGTTCTTGGAACACTAAAATAATATGCTTTATATATAATCTTCCATTATAGTACATTGCTTGAGAGTAGCTATTTGATATAACAGCATTCAGTTGAGTTTTCAAACCAAAGAACAAAAATTATAGCAATTTCACTTGAAATCCATAAATCCATGCACAGGAGTGTGTTCAACAGAATCACTAAATGCTATTCGTTATTCAAAGATGAATGAATCAATAGAAAAACAGAACTGATAAATCATTAGTATTTTAATGCCGAGTGGAGAGAAAACCTAATAAATCATGCATTTCAAGCACTTGTTTTCCTTATGGCATGTTTAAAAACATAAAACATGCAATGATGAGATGCAGGTCAATATGAGTGAACAATACCCAAACTGCTCGGAATAGCATTTCATTTTATATCATAGATTTAATGAAACACTAAGAAAAGCACATATTCCATAATTTCTTTAAATAGAGACTCCAACCATACCATGAATACTATAAACAACGATCTGGGCCATCATTTCCGAATAAACATTTGAAATGCCACAGAGATGGGAGTGGCGCAGGCTGATGGGAGAGGACTAATTGCATGCATGACTTGCTTCAGCGAGCTTAATAGTTCTTACAGGTATCAATTTATGCAAGACAAAACTGATACAATCATTTACTTTCTCAAGTGCACTTAACTGATCCATTAAAAATTACAGATACCTATATTTATAAATGACCAAAAAAGCAAGAAATCAGCGAATTGAGCTTTGATTGTGTTGTATGGCCTATTGTTTGCATAAGGTGAGAACTTTAATTATAATTAATGGGTAATTCACTCTCTTTCCAGAGTTTAAGTCATCACAAAATTAATCATAAGAACTATAAATTTTCTCCACAATGCTAATTAATTATACATTAACCCATTTCTCTCAAGCATCTTTTTCTGAATCTTTGGTGGGAGATAGTATATTAGGCACATAGTTTAAAACAGCTATTTGGTTACTGGTGTGGTTATGAATCTTCTTCTAGATCCACATGCAGAAAGGAATAAGGCTTGTCATATTACCACACTTTACTGCCAAGTCACTTATTTCTGTTTTCACTTATTTCTGGAATTAAAAACAAAATGAAACAAAATAAAAATCACTTTCTATTTTTTTAGCACAAGAAAACTTTATACCTGAAATTTTTAATTCCATTCGGAAGAATCAAGATGTTGAAAAAAACTATTTAGATACAGCAACGTATCAGAGACAACTATTTAGTAAAATCTTCCAATTAAAAGTTTCTTCTCAAGTCATAGTTCAAAGATCATTGAGACACTGATTCTAAAAGGGAAAAGCATCGCAGTCTGCGCTTATGATCATTGTAGCGTTACTGATTAGTGCTTATCAATAACTGCAATCACACGGAGAATCACATTTCCCATGGTATTTCCTTTTATGGTTCACAGACTTCTCTCACAGGTTAGGAAGCGGAAATTGGGGGAAGAGGAGGTGGGGGACATAAAAATCTATGGGAACGCATGCAACAAAAATATGCAGTACCACTTCATGTAAACTGCTGCCTTCTTCATGCAAAGATGCCTATAAAAACTGAGACAAATTCTCTAATAGCTGAATTTTACATTAGCTCGGTAACAAAAACCGTTAAACCAATTCCATGATTTTGCATGAGCAAGAGAACTGAAATGGTTCAAAGATTTCCAGCATAAGTTTCCATGGCCCAATTATGCTAATTAGATCTCGAAGAATAAAATGAGACAGGTTTATTCCTTGCTTCGGTTTCTTGTTCTTTTGACGAGGGAGCAGAACAACCCGGTTTTTGGAGGAGGGCCCATCAGCATTGGGGCTTGGTTCTTGTGTGTAATTTTTATCTAGGGAAAGAAAGAGAAAGAGAGTAATCTCCAGATATAATACCGATTTCAGAGAATCTCCGTTATGGTTAATAATATTCCATGAACTACTGGAACACGAGTGTAAAATGCAGTTTCAGAGTTTTTATTACTTCAAAAATATTTTTAAGGAAGACAAGAATTTGCATTTAAACCATGTTCTAATGCACAGGGTAGTAATAAAAAATGAAAATTGACTGAAATCACATTTTAAATATCATGTTACCTCTAACCTCACATGTAGTAACAGCCCAAAACTCTGTTTCGGCCACATGATTATCTAGTATAATTCACTGACCATTTAGAGCAGGGAAGGACACAGCATTACAGTATTCAGAATCCCAGTTATAGTCCAACATCAGGATGTACTGGGGATCAAGGCAAGCCTTATTTATCTTGCTAATCAGATTGTTTCTCTCTTTCCACATGAACTGCAAGGTTTAATTTCAAAACAATCATTAGGAATGAAAGTCAAAAGTTAACGTGCATTAAAGGTCAGAAATGATGAACTAGCTTTCTAATTTGTTAATTAATTGGTAATAGAATAGAATCAAATATTGAAAAGCCTGCTTAAAACACTTTGAGAGACTGTTCTAAAGCTAGTCGTCTTGATTTCTTTGATATAAAACTACGAATCACCTTAAATGAGACAACCTTAAAGTAGATTATGTCTGCAATTTTCTCTAATTCAAGTCTAAATTAGAGAAGACATTTTATGAATATATGCTATGCTCAAAGCTAATTGAAAGCAATTATCAAAGTGGCATTTTGTCTGTGACTT
Organism: Ailuropoda melanoleuca; assembly: GCF_002007445.2. NCBI lineage: Eukaryota > Metazoa > Chordata > Mammalia > Carnivora > Ursidae > Ailuropoda > Ailuropoda melanoleuca. The sequence goes on from NC_048218.1 coordinate 153,347,084, forward strand.
TAAGATACATTGTAAGATAATAAATGATTCTCATTATGTAATAAAAAGGTCACATCTTGCCTTTGGGCTAGTGACGCTAAGAGTTTTTCAAAAGCAATCTGAGACATTTTCTTTAGAGAACTGCGACTAATACAAGAACCATCGCTTATTAAATATCAGTTGTCACCTGCACAGCACCCGCATCAGAGATGAGTGTTTCTTTCAAAAAGAAACACCACCTCATTAAAAGCTGCAAAAATATATCTCTTAAAGTGCATCCCTGACATTTTCAAGTTAAAATGAATATCCTTCACTTGTCATTCACTAATAGCAATAAAACAAAAAAAAAATGTATGTCACGTGAACAGGATCATTAAAATCGGCACAGGGCTTTTGGGAAATGGAGATTCACTTCACAGTCTAGAAAGACAGAAGTATGTCAAAAACCTGGAAAAACGAACAACTTTATTTAAGTCTGTTGGAATCAGGTTATTCTGGGAAGATTCAGTGTTCTTCTCTTTACTGTAAAAATAAATTGCACCTGTAGAAGGCCAGTAGGCTAAGCCAGCTCCCAACTCCCTGAATGCATGATTTTACTTTATTTTTGTTATCTTATGAACTGTGGAACTGAGAGCTGGAGAGTTAAGATCCCAGAATGTACACATCTTTATAGACTGAAAAAGATCTCTACCAGATTTTCTCTCTTAATACTTCAGTTTTAGGTTATGCCATGGATTTTTAAATCTCCCTGAATCTTAGCTTTGTATAATATCGAATACAGCATCACTCATTCATTAGTTTCATAAAATTTACTGCATCCCTACTATGCTTCAGACACTGTACCAGAACTTTTAATGAATAATGCACAACCTGTGCTCCCGAGAAATTCTAGTCAAGTAGGAAACAGAAATTTAACAGGCATGTTCAGCCTATCACAGAAACTGAAATAGGAGGTTAAACAGAAAGGCACTGCTTTTTAATGCTGAAAATAAAAGTGAATTTTTTACACAAAAACACAATGTTTAAATGAATGCCTGGGGAAGCAGTTACCACACATTACTTATATGATAACCTTAGATTCAAATAGAACATTAGCATTTAAAGTAAGAAGATATACATTTCTTTTTTTTTTTTAAGATTTTATTTATTTATTTGACAGAGATAGAGACAGCCAGCGAGAGAGGGAACACAAGCAGGGGGAGTGGGTGAGGAAGAAGCAGGCTCATAAGCGGAGGAGCCTGATGTGGGGCTCGATCCCATAACGCCGGGATCACGCCCTGAGATGAAGGCAGACGCTTAACCGCTGTGCCACCCAGGCGCCCCGAAGATATACATTTCTGACTCACAGTTGCTGGACTAAATTCTTTGGAGGGTAAAATAGTATTAGGACATTTTGGAAAATAAAGTTGATTATTAGCTAATTTTTGTTAAGACTTTGGAAGAAATATATCATTCTAGTTACTTACATAAGCTTAGTACTAATTTATGCGAAGTGTAACCATAGTACCACAAGTTATTGGTTATGAGATTTTGTTCACTCAATGTGTTATTTCGCCAACTGAATTTTTTTTTTTTTTTGATCATGGCTGTCTTTATACTGGCAATTCTTTTTTGAAAAAAAAAAATACCATGTTGTCATTCCTTCGTTCAGTGCTCTTGGTACAACGGGATCCTTAATCCATGTTACTATTATGGATTGCTAGTTTTCAGTTTCTAAGCAAGATGACGGCCACTCCTATTTTTAAAATTATCTAAAACCTGTCCTTTTGTTTGTTTGATCATGCCTATCATCTAAGTATACAACTCTTTCTTTAACGTTATTTCCACAAAAAAATAAACCTACATATTTATTGTCTATTATTTATGGAAAAGAAAAACAACTGGCTGTGTTCCTCTTAGGGGAGATAACATGAAGGATACTAGCATTCGTGAAATGATTATTACGTATCTGGGCTCTTTGCATAGGTAATCTCATTGGATAATTAAATGTCCTTGTATATTTGAGCATAAGCAAAAAATACTCTATTAAGGATGAGAATAATTCCAGTTCAAGTGAGATGATAGTGTGATCACAGAAAGTCCAATATAGTCTGCAGAAAGCTGTAGAGACTTAAGAGTAAGTGCAGGTTCAGACTGCCCATCTGAGGGAACCTGGTTAAGAGGGCCTCTCCAGGAATGGAATAATGATTCAGATGCTTATTTTGTATACATTCCACACTTTTTATTTTAAAGATTTTATTTATTTATTTATTTGAGAGAGTGCATGTGCACACACAGGCATGAGTGAGGGGTGGGGCAGAGGGAGAGGGAAAATCTCTCTCTCTCTTTTTTTTTTTTTGAGAGGGAGAATCTCAAGCAGACTCCATGCTAAGTGCAGAACCTGACCTGAGCCTTGATTCCATGATCCTGAGATCATGACCTGAGCCAAAATCAACAGATACTCAACTGACTCAGCCATCCAGGCACCCCTACATTCCACACTCTTGTATTATTATTTTTATTTACTCATTTTTTTTCTGAGAACGTGGTATCTACTAGAAAAACAACAATGAGTAAGGAGCAGATTTTATTCCTAAAGACTTTAGAATATACTAAGTTTCAGCAATCTGAAGACATGAGCCAAATATTCAGCAATCTTTGACTGCTTCCATCTTTCAACAATCAGGCAATTGCTTCTTAGCTGTTCTTCAATACATCAAATATTCATCGAGCACCGGCTATAAGCAATTTGCAACTTGATTTTGATTAGTTTGGAAGAGAATCTGAAATTTATAATTAAGAGAGAACTGTGGGCACTCATAAGCAATGGTGATGGAGCTTCCAGAAGCTGGGGTGGCTGCATGAAGGCAGAAGAACATTGTTTTTAAAATACAAGATAAATATTGTCAGTAATACAATAGTGTCCTCCAATAAAACTCTTTCTTCCTGCATATTCCTTTGCAAAGCAACGATGGCACAAGAGAGGCACTTCTACAGTTAAATGACTCTTTCTACTTTTATCTTCCTATTACATATTAAGATTGGACACATCTCAAAATCTAAACATGAAAAAACTGGATCGCAGTTTTCAGTTTTGTACGTATTCAATACAAAATAAAGATGCACACATGGAATCCAAATCAAGGATTACAAGGCACAGTTTTCTTGTTTCTACTGTATTATCAGTGTTGCTTAGTGTAACTTCATAATTATAATATTGAGAGAAATAACAAGATCAAAAAATAATAAGATTTGGCTCTTACTGTGTGCTGAGCATTCTGCTAAGTGTTTTACACAAGTAATTCAGATGCTACCTGCTTCATCTCTTTGAGTTGCCCTCAACAAAAGTCTATTGCCATAGAAGTATAACTGTTGAAGAATGTAGGACTAAAGTATAATTTCATAAACATGATAGAATAGGAGGTTTATAACCCATAGCAGTAAATAGTATGTTTGTGTTCTCTATGAAAAGCTTTCTTTAGCCCAACTAAAATTGAGGTAATAGAGGAGAAAGTCTTTCCTGACTCATTCTCCAGGCAAGTTTCTCATGATTCATTGGATTTTTCCTTCCTAGTTCCCCATTCCCTAACACCGAATATTCTCACTACCCTTTATTATTTCTTTCCCTCAGGTCATCTGAACACCTTGTTCAATACCCAGTCCCTTGAGGTCCCAGCTACCCACCGAAAGGCTTACTAAGCTATCTGATAAGAGAGGCATCCAGGATGGCAGTGTAGGAAGATTCTGAACTCACCTTCTCCCATGGACACACCAGATTTGTCACTATATATGGATCATTTCCCTCTGAAAAATACCTGAAAAGTAGATGAACTGCTCTCCACAGCAAAGGATGAAAGAACCACATTGAGATGCATAGGGCAAGCTCCGCCCTGGCACAGCAACACACAGTAGGGAGGGATATCACCAGACAAGCACTTCTCCTGGAGAAGCAGGAGGCAGGGACTGGTTCCCCACATTTGATACCCCAGCTACTGTGATATGAACAGGAGAGATGATCCCCAGAAAGTATGGCTTAGAAAACCAATGGGGCTGACATCTGACGTTCCCAAAGTGGTATAGGAAATTGAGACTCCCCTCTTGGAGGGCTTACATGCTGACTTGCTTGCCCTGAAACCCAGCAAAACCCCAGCAATTTGAAAAGCAACTAGGCTATGCGTGAGGGAGATTCATTTGCTGATCTGGGGGCATCAGCTGGAAGGGCAGGGGACAGTTGAGAGGCTCTCTGGAGAGAGCTCTCTCTCCATACAGCCTACTAGCACAGGTGGATGAGCTTCGATGTGGCACCCTCCTGCTGCCTTGCTGGGATGGACAAGGAGAAGTGGTTGTGGTACTAGCTGAGGTAGGAGGGCATGGGTGGTTGCAATGCTCTCCCCCTACCTGACTGGGGCAGGAAAACACCAATGGTCACAGACTCCTCCCACTTACTAGCTAAAGTCTGTGAGCGGGGGTGATTGAAATACTCCCCTGGCCTCTGGCTGGGGTAGATGAGTATGAATGATCCCAGCATTCTCCCTTTCCAAGCCTAAAGCTGGTATGCATGGACAGACAACTCATTCTCCATCTGCCTTGCTGAAACCAGTGGCACATGCAATCTACATATTTGGGATCACGCCTTGATCACCTGGCCCTGGTGGCCAAGAGACCTGGCATTCCAGAGCTCCACAGGTCTGTAACAATTGGAAAGACAGTTTCTAGCAGTTCACCACCCCCAGGACACTGTACAGACAGCATCCTGAAACACAACCCCAGACTTCCTGTGAAAAAGGCCTAGTTACTTAGCTTAGATCTTCAGCTTGAGGGATAAGCTTTAGGTTTCCCATACACCTAGAGGCTAAGAAGCATTTCCAGGGAATCTAAGTGGAGAGACACCATCCTTGAGCACCCCCTCTGCCTTGCTACAGCTCCACAAAACTTTCCAGAAAGAAGCTTACAGGCTCATCGGAAGGCCTAGTTTTTTCAACTGTTGCCCAGGGGACACCGCCAGATCTCCTGGTCTATAGACTAGCAATGATTACACACGTGGCTCCATTGACTGTAAACATTTGCACCCTTTAAAAGCTGTTCCTAAATGAGACTCCTCCTCTTGGATTACTGACAGGTCTTAACACACACTTGAAAATAGAGATATATGGGGGCGCCTGGGTGGCTCAATCATTAAGCATCTGCCTTCAGCTCAGGGCATGATCCTGAAGTCCTGGGATCGAGCCCCGCATCGGGCTCCTCTGCTGGGAGGCTGCTTCTCCCTCTTACACTCCCCCTGCTTGTGTTCCCTCTCTCGCTGGCTGTCTCTCCCTCTCTGTCAAATAAATAAATAAAATCTTAAAAAAAAGAAAAAAGAAAATAGAGATATATGAAGAACAAATTATGTGGTTTAGAAAATAAAAAAAAAATTCAAGAGACAACCAAAAGCTAGGGCAAGGTTAAATGAGAAGGATAATCACCTACAAGAGGCCAGTCCCTCAAGACTGAGAGAGGTAGCTCTTTCACCTAAAACACAGGAACAGAGAGTCAAACAAAATGAGAAAACAGAGAAATATGTTTCAAATGAAAGAACAGGACAAAACCTCAGCATAAACATCTTAATGATACAAAGATAAGTAACTTACTTGATAAAGAATTCAAAGGAATGATCAAAAAGATGGTAATGGAACTTGAGAGAAGAAAGGATGAAAATACAAAATCTTCAACAAAGAGATGAAAACATATGGGAAAAAAGTAACAAAAAGAAGTCACAGTAGTGAAGAATACAGTAATTGAACTGAAAAATACATTTGAGGGGTTCAACAGCAACTGAGTGAAGTAGAACAGATCAGCAAGCTGGAAGACAAAGGAACAGAACTTATTCAGAGCAATAAAAAGAAAAAAAGACTTTAAAAAAATGAAGACAGCTTAAGGGACCTATAGGACCACATCAAATGAAATAACATTTGCAGGGGAGAGGAGTTAACATGGCAGAGGAGTAGGGGACCCCTTTTTCAGCCGGTCCCCTGAGTCGAGTTGGATAGGTACCAGACCAGCCTGAACCCAAAGAATCAGCCTGAGATGCAGGCAGATACATCTGTATCTCTACAAATGAACATCTCCAGCGCTGAGTATTGAGGTACAAAGCGGGGAGCCGTGAAACCGTGCACAGATATCGGAAGATAAACAGAAGGGCGAGGGAGCCACTGCGCTGGGGCGCCAGGAAGCGGTAGCCACCTACACGGGGGAGCGGGTGGACTCGCAGACGGCACCTACGAGAGAGCAGACTGAGACCATGAGCCAGGGAGCGCGCACCACCAGACTGAAACAGAGCTCTGGTGTGCTCACTGGCACCACACTGTGACTGGGAGCTCTGGAGCGCATGCGTGGGGGCGGCTGGCGATGTTAGAAACAAAAAGGACAGACACGCGCTGGCCCGGGAAGTGAGGGCTGGGACGCCGGTGTGGGGCGCACATCCCGGGATGCTGCAGGGTTGAGCAGCACCAACAGAAACAGAGTTAAAGTGCCCAGAACATCAGTGGAGAATGGTCCACGATCCCTCTGTTCTGAGACAGGGGCTGAGATTAGGCTGCTGCTGCTTTGACTCTCAGAAGAGGCACAGCAAACCACCAGGGAAAGACGCCAGAGAACAAAAGCCTGGAATTACCAGCTCACAGTGTGCCCATCCCCATCCCCCCTCACAGGGGACAGGGAGACTCTACCCAAACAGGGTTGACTGAGTATCGGCGTGGAAGGCCCCTCCCCCAGAAGGCAGGCTGAAAAGTCAAGAAGCCCACATCCCTAAGATCCCTATAAAACAAGGGCGCACGGCCTGGGTCCCAGTCAATAATTTGGGCTCTGGACAACCCCGCAACCTCTCCTCATCAGAATGACGAGAAGGAGAAATCCCCCCCAGCAAAGAAAAGACAATGAGTCTGTGGCCTCTGCCACAGGACTAACGGATATGGATATAACCAAATTATCAGAAACGGAATTCAGAGTAACAATGGTCAAGATGATGTGTAGACTTGAAAAAAATATTAACGAAAATATTAATGAGAATATAGAATCTCTAAGGGCGGCAATGAGAGCGAACCTGGCAGAAATTAAAAATTCTATGAGCCAAATGCAGTCAAAACTAGAGGCTCTGACGGCCAGGGTGAATGAGGCAGAAGAACATATTAGCGAATTGGAGGATGGGTTAGTAGAAGAGAAAGCTAAAATAGAATCTGGGCTCAAAAAAATCCACACTCAGGAATGTAGGTTACAGGAGATTACTGACTCTATGAAATGATCCAATGTCAGAATCATCGGCATCCCTGAGGGGGTGGAGAAAAACAGAGGTCTAGAAGAGATATTTGAACAAATTGCAGCTGAAAACTTCCCTAATCTAGCAAGGGAAACAAACATTCGTGTCCAAGAGGCAGAGAGGACCCCTCCCAAGCTCAACCATGACAAACCTACGCCACGTCACGTCATAGTGCAATTCGCAAATATTAGATCCAAGGATACAGTATTGAAAGCGGCCAGGGCAAAGAAATTTCTCGTGTACCAAGGCAAAGGTATCAGAATTACGTCAGACCTGTCTACACAGACCTGGAATGAGAGAAAGTGTTGGGGGGGGCATTTTTAAAGCTCTTTCAGAGAAAAACATGCAGCCAAGGATCCTTTATCCAGCAAGGCTGTCATTCAGAATTGATGGAGAAATAAAGACCTTCCAGAATCTCCAGTCACTGACCAATTTTGTAACTATGAAACCAGCCCTACCGGAGATATTAAGTGGGGTTCTATAAAGGTAAAAAGGCCTCAAGAGTGATACAGAACAGAAAGTCACAATATATAGAAACAAAAACTGTACTGGCAACATGGCATCATTAAAATCATATCTCTCAATAATCGGTCTCAATGTAAACGGCCTAAATGTGCCCATAAAACGCCACAGGGTTGCAGATTGGATAAAAAAAGACATGACCCATCCATTTGCTGTCTACAAGAGTCATTTTGAACCCAAAGATGCATTCAGACTTAGAGTAAGGGGATGGAGTACCATCTTCNAGGGTTGCAGATTGGATAAAAAAAGACATGACCCATCCATTTGCTGTCTACAAGAGACTCATTTTAACCTAAAGTTACATTCAGACTGAAAGTAAAGGGATAGAATACCATCTTTCACCCAAATGGACCTCAAAAGAAAGCTGGGGTAACAATTCTCATATCAGACAGATTGGATTTTAAACTAAAGACTATAGAGAGAGACACAGAAGGGCACTATATTATTCTTAAAGGAAGTATTCAACAAGTGGATATGACAATTATTAATATATATGCCCCCAACAGGGGAGCAGCAAGATATACAAGCCAACTCTTATCCACAATAAAGAGACATATAGATAAAAATACACTAATAGTAGGAGACCTCAACACTCCACTATCAGCAATAGACAGATCACCTAAGCAAGAAATCAGCAAAGAAACAAGAGCTTTGAATGCCATACTCGACGAGTTAGACCTCATAGATACATATAGAACATACACCCAGAACCAAAGAATACTCATTCTATTCTAATGCTCATGGAACATTATCAAGAATAGACCATGTTCTGGGTCACAAAACAGGTCTCAACTGATATCAAAAGACTGAAATTATTCCTGCATATTCTCAGACCAAAACACTCTGAAATTGGAACTCAACCACAAGGAAAAATTTGGAAGAAACTCAAACACTTGGAGACTAAGAACCATCCTGCTCAGGAATGATTCGATAAACCAGGAAATCAAAAATCAATTTAAACAATTTATGGAGACCAATGAGAATAAAAACACAACGGTCCAAAATCTATGGGACAATGCAAAGGCAGTCCTAAGCGGGAAATACATAGCCATCCAAACCTCACTCAAAAGAACAGAAAAATCTAAAATGCAGTTTTTATATTCTCACCTCAAGAAGCTGGAGCTGGAACAGAAGAATAAGCCTAACCTACGCATGAGAAGGCAAGTGATCAAGATTAGAGCAGAGAACAATGAATTAGAAATCAGGAGCACAGTAGAGCAGATCAACAGAACTAGAAGCTGATTCTCGGAAAGAGTAAATAAAATTGATAAACTGCTGGCAAGACTTATCCAAAAGAATAGAGAAAGGACCCAAATTAATAAAATTATGAAAGAAAAAGGAGAGGTCACAACCAACACCAATGAAATTGGAAGGATTATTAGAAACTTTTATCAACAGCTTTATGCCAATAAATTAAGCAATCTGGAAGAGATGGAGGCCTTCCTGGGAACCTATAAACTACCAAGACAGAAACAGGAAGATATTGATTTTTTAAACAGGCCAATTAATTATGAAGAGATTGAGTGAGTGATAAACAACGTTCCAGAAAACAAAACTGCAGGCCCGGATGGTTTTCCTGGGGAATTCTACCAAACATTCAAAGAAGAAATAATACCTATTCTCTTAAAGCTATTTCAAAAAATTAGAAACAGAAGGAAAGCTACCAAACTCATTCTATGAGGCCAAAATTACCTTGATCCCCAAACCAGGCAAAGACCCCATCAAAAAGGAGAATTACAGACCGATTTCCCTAATGAATATGGACACCAAAATCCTCAACAAGATCCTGGTTAATAGAATCCAACAGTACATTAAAAGGATTATCCATCATGACCAAGTGGGATTCATCCCTGGGATGCAAGCGTGGTTCAACATTCACAAATCGATCAGCGTGATACATCATATCAACAAGAAAAGAGTCAAGAACCATATGATCCTCTCAATTGATGCAGAAAAAGCATTTGACAAAATACAGCATCCTTTCCTGATTAAAACCCTTCAGAGTGTAGGGATAGAGGTTACAGTCCTCAATCTCATAAAAACCATCTATGAAAAGCCTACCGCGAATATCATTCTCAATGGGGAAAAGCTTGAAGCCTTTCCCTTAAGATCAGGAACACGACAAGGATGCCCACTCTCGCCACTGTTATTCAACATAGTACTAGAAGTCCTTGCAACAGCAATCAGAAGACAAAAAGGGATCAAAGGTATCCAAATCGGCAAAGAAGAAGTCAAACTGTCTCTCTTTGCAGATGACATGATACTCTATATGGAAAACCCAAAGGAATCCACTCCCAAACTATTAGAAGTTATAGAACAATTCAGTAAGGTGGCAGGATACAAAATCAATGCCCAGAAATCATTGCATTTCTATACACGAATAATGAGACTGAAGAAAGAGAAATTAGGGAATTCCATCCCATTTACAATAGCACCAAAAACCATATGTTACCTTGGAATTAACTTAACCAGAGATGTAAAGGACCTATATCCTAGAAACTATAGATCACTTTTGAAAGATATTGAGGAAGACATAAAAAGATGGAAAAATATTCCATGCTCATGGATTGGAAGAATTAACATAGTTAAAATGTCCATACTACCCAGAGCAATCTACACTTTCAATGCTATCCCGATCAAAATACCGAGGACATTTTTCAAAGAACTGGAACAAATAGTCCTTAAATTTGTATGGAA